>NC_066841.1:20436168-20529083 GCF_001640805.2 Lates calcarifer
TAAGGTCCTAACGTGAGTCAAGAAAACATTCCCCACACTGTTGCACCACCAACAGCAGCCTGGACTGTTGACAGGCAGGACTGTTGGAACCTGACATGGTGTTGTAGTCCATCCACCTCACGGTTAGAGGTGTTCAGTCTGACCACAGTTGTGAGGAGTGGTTATCTGAGTTACTGTAGCTCCAACCAGTCTGACCATGACCTCTGACCTCTCTCATTAACAAGGCATCTCCAGTGAAGCGGTGAGTGTATAAAACCTGATAAATTAGATGAGATGATAAGATGAAGGACTGCTCTAAATAAAGTCCTGACACCGACACTGAGGTAAATAAAGGTCAGATTCATCAGGTACTGGTGCTACAGGCTCTTCAATGTGATGGTTGTGTTAATATAGAAACATTCCTCATGTTGAGAGTTTCACATCATCTCTGACTGAAACTGTCAGAAGTCATGAATGTAGACACAGATCAGAAATATGCAGTAAAGTTTAAAACAGAATACGTTGTGTTCAGATTGTTCAGATGAACTGTGTTAAACTTATCTGGAAATGAAATGTTGACACATTACACACATGAACTTTGGGCCTGGATGAGTTTTGTGGTTGATCCTGTCAGAGGTCATCAGAGTTCACTGTGTCTGAGGACAGACATCATTTTTATTCTGATACAACCTGATTTAAATAAAGAGCAGGAGGAGTACTCACAGGTCTCTATCTAAACTGAAATGTGCTGCAGGTTCAGTTCTCTATGTAAAACTCAAGATAAAAGATGGAAAACAGAAGAGATGATAACGTTAAACGTTATTGGAGCCTTTGTTTGATGAAATAATGAAGACTGTGTTTGAAAGGACTGAAAGAGGAGAGATGATCACTGAACTCTACAGACTCCATTACAAGGACACAAAGAACAGGATCTGACTCTCAAACACTGTCTGAAACAGGATCTGAACTGTCAGCTGTCCTAACTTCACTTTCACTGGATCACCATAAAAACTGCAGCCACACAGTCACCAGTCAGATCTGATAAAACCCTCTTCAAAGAGTTTGAGGAGTTTGGTTTAAAACACTTTTTTTTTTTTTTGAACATGGCAATGATCATTCAAAGTTGTGTAAAACTGAAGATCAGAATAAACCTTGGACCTGGGAAAGAGCAAGAACCCTGTTGAGAGACATGGGGGCATGAAAACTTGAAGGAACAGACCGAAGGCGAAACATGACAGGAACCCTCATCCTGTTCACATCCACATCTCAATCAAATCAGCTGCTCCTCCTCCACATTCAAATCAGCTCTCAGCTGCTGCCTGCTGAGGGAGAGACGACTTTGTCTCTCTGTGAACTGATAACATTCATTCTCATGGATGCTGAGTGGGTGATCTGGACTGAGGCTGACGGAGGTGGAGGTATAAAGCCAGGTGAGCTCAGGTGGAGCAGCAGGGAGCTGCGGACGAAGACGAAGACGAAGCATCACTCCTGACCTGCTCTGAAGCTGAAAACAGGTGATGTTTTATTTCTTTTGGACTAATCAGGGTTGTTCGGAGAGTTTTTTCTCCATGATCCTCAAACAGCAGCCACAGTTCATTCAGAGAACTCAGGTTTGAAATGTTCATCACAGCAGCAGAACACTGAGATACTGGGGAGGGAAGAGGGAATATCTTAAACCTGCAGCTGGATGCTCAGGTGGTGGTGGTGGAGCAACAAGCAAGGCAGCAGTGATACTGACAGGTGAAGGGGGTGATGGGAAGTTTTTGTCACCAAATGTAGAGGGTGGATGTCTGATGGGTGGCTGTGGTCAGGTTGAGTGTAGAAAGCTGACAAGCATCGCTCTGTTTTGGTTCACGATCAGAGAAAGATCTCAGTTACAGTTAAAACCTGCTGCTGATACAAACAAGATTCTCTTTTCAGTCATGAGATAAATGTTCATTCTGCTCTTCACTGATTCTTTTTTGCACAGTAATTAAAAATGAAAGAAGAGATAAATGTCCATAAGTCCAGTTTGAGTTTAAAGGTTTATTCAACACTAACAGTCTTATGGATCATTATCACAGAGACGGTCATTTTATCATGTGTTGCAGTGATGATGAGGTGACCTTACAGTCAGGAATATATTATTGGTTTGATTTTCTGTTGTCACTGATCTTCAGTTTCAGCTTCATGTGAGTCAGAAACAGAGTCTAAATGAGAACTCAGAGGAGTTCAGTAGAGGAGGAGAACAGCTGCTCTGTGACAGATTAAAGAACTAAATGTAGGACTTGTGTGTTTAGTCTTCAGTCTTGTAGCTGCAGCGAGCCTTTACCTGTGTTTAATGGACTGAATGAACATGAGGCTGATCAGATATCAACAAGGTGAATACAGACCACAGACACTCAGCAACAAACAACATGAGGTTTATATTCAGAATAATGATCTTTATGAGATCAGTGGATTGTTACAGATGATGCTGAGGCTGATGTTGTTTCAGGGACCATGTGGAGGTTTGTCCTGGCTGTCAGTCTGCTCTGCTGCAGCTCTGACGCCTCAGTCACCTGCAAAGATGAGAACGAGGGACAAGTGGACTGGTGAGACAACACTGACCTTCTACCAGGCACTGATGCAACAATCAAACACACACCTCCCTCATTCAGTCACAGTAACATACATTGAAAGGTCAGAGAAGAAGAAGAAGTGATGGTTGGAGGAAACATCAGCTGCTGCATGAATGAATTCAGAATAAGCAGGTTACTGCAGAGCACGTCAACATGTTGTAACCTGGTTTCTGATCTGCAGGATGAACAGATGACTGAATGAGGAGAGAATGGTTTCACAGTTTTCTTCAACTTATTAACGTCTGAGTTTCATACAGTCATAAAGTCTCGGTGTTCTCTTCCTTCAGGTTCATCTTATACAAGGCGCCCAAACAGAAAGACAAGCGCACAGGTCTGGAGTATATCTACATTGGTCCAGATGCACATGGGAAGGTCACTAAACGTACTGGTACTGACATCAAAGATGTCCTGGGAAACACCTTGGAGCCCATCTTGAAATCAGTCAGAAAAATGGTGAGGATCATTTCAGAGCTGCAGTCCTCTGTTTC
This sequence comes from Lates calcarifer, assembly GCF_001640805.2. Classification (NCBI taxonomy): domain Eukaryota; kingdom Metazoa; phylum Chordata; class Actinopteri; family Centropomidae; genus Lates; species Lates calcarifer. Next base: position 20,439,236 of record NC_066841.1, read on the forward strand.
CCTTTGTGTGAGATATGATGGTCTGGTACTGCTGCAGTCTCTGAGAGTAAAATATAAAATCAGCTCCATGTTCGAGCCTCTTTTTCTTGCTGTAGGTCATTGAGCTCTGTGTACAGCAGCTGTCAGCCACACCTCAGTGTCTTTCATTTAAAAGACCTGGTCCTGAAAGACAGTGCTGCAGGTGAAGCGCAGAGGAACAGGAGGAATACCAGCACTGACAGTTACACATTTAAAATGATATCAGATTTCAGTACTGGTTGACTTGGTAAGTGGTTGGTCAGTGTCTCAGGTTTTTGTTTGCAATTGTAAAGAGAAAACTAAATGTGCAGACTGCTTTTGCATTTGCATGTTATGATGTTAGCTGAATGGGCAGTATGGTGGTCAGAGTTTAGCACTATGGCCTCACACTGAGAAGGTTCTGGGTTGGATCCTGTCAGCTGAGGACTTTCTGGGTGGAGTTCTGTGTCCTCCCTGGTTTTTCTCCAGGTGCTCTGGTTTCCACTGGGTTTTAAACTGAGTTAATGCCAGTGTCTATCTGTGTGTCAGTCCTGTGATTGGCTGAAGACCTGTCTGGGTCCAGGTCTCTAGAGGCCCAGTGTCAGATCTCTCTGAGTGTCTGTGACAGTTAATAGATGAACTGATGTTAATGTAGTCTCACTGCTCTCTGTGGGATTTCATTAGAAGTCTGCTGTCAGACCTGATGGATCTCTAGACATTTACACTGAATCTTCTCCCCTCTGCATCATTTACAGCCAGAAGACTTTGGGTTCATCAGCTACAGTGACCAGCCTCCTGGGTGTAGTGCTGACAACCAAAAGTTTGGCCACAGTAAAGGTGAGCAGAGACGGTATGTCTCTGACAGAGAACATGTCTCTGAGTCCTGTCAGTCGGATGTCGTCCTTCTGAAGCCAACAGTCTAAAACACATATGTCATGGTACAGTAAAGTCAAATGTAGAAACTCACTCGTTATAATCATCAACCTTTTACTGAGATACGATGAATGGAGGATGTGTGACGTCAGTCAGTGTCAGTCAGTCGATCTGTGAGAGCATCGCTGTTGGTTTCTGTTTTACAGCAGTCTGCCGGTTTCTCCTCAGACAGGAAACTTCAGCCTGCAGGTCTCTTCTAAAATCTACTATTAGTGTCTTCAGGTCCACTGGACCTCAGTCTGTGGCCTGTTCTCGTGGTTCAGGTTCTCACCCTCAGAATGCTCTTTAACCTTTATTTAACCAAAGTCTCTTTAGATTTATGACCTGGCCAAACAAAGTGCAGTGGCTAACACAGTGCTGATACAGGTGAAGCTGCTTCAGATGACCTGTTCTCTGTTCCTGTTCCACAGGAGTTGTGATGGTGGATAAAACTACAGCAGTCTGGCTCTTACACAGCACACCACAGTTCCCTTTCAGAAGAGATCAAAATAAATTCTGGCCTCCAAGTGGAGCAAAAAATGCTCAGACATTTATCTGTGTGAAGTTTCCCAGTGAGCCAGCAAACATCGAACATATAGGTAATGTGCTCAGGTTTGTTTTTACCATTTATGTGGCCTCAGTGTTTGAACTGAATGTTAAACGTCTTCTTGTTTTCAGGTAAACACCTGCAGTCCATCAGAGCTTTCCCATTTGACCATTATATTCCAGACGGCTTTTATAAAGAGCTTAAAGAGCTTAAAGATGTTGTGAACTGGAACAAACTAGATCCACCTGGTGTACTCCAGCCGCTGATAAAAAAAGGAGACGTGGAGTTTTACAGCATTGCTAAAAAACAGGCAGTAAAAGAAAAAGGTGAGATTTATGCATCTCTCAGTTAAAGAACACACATTTATCAGCACAGCAGTAAATCCATCAAATCACCTGCCACAGGTGTGGTTTCCACCTCATAATTAACAGGCTCCGGTTTTCTTCCACAGTCCAAAGGAAAGGTATTTAAGGTCAGATGACCTGTTACTGTGTGAAAATGTAAATGTCTCTGCTCCTCACCTGCAGATAAACACTGAAAAAGGATCTGAACTGTCAGCTGAAAAATATCTATGCAAACTAAGATAACATCAGGTCAGTTATTTCAGGCTGATCAGGCTCCTCTCTACATGAATGGACAGAGTCCTAACTTCACTTTCACTGATCACCATAAAAACTGCAGCCACACAGTCACCAGTCAGATCTTATAAAAACCTCTTCAAGAGTTTGGTGGGTTTGGTTTAAAACCTTTTTTTCCACAGGTTATATGTTGACACATGTTGCATCAGGGAAACGGTTGGTTTCATATGTTTTATCAGATGATTGGTTGTTTCAAGGAAGGGGCGGGACATGTGTCATCCAACAACCATCTTTGGTGTTATCAAAAGGTTTTCAAGATTCTTCTCCTGACTTCATGGTGAACATGAGCTGCTGCTGACTGCTGAGGTGGAGATATAACAACTGCAGTCAAGTTGAACACATTCTAGACACTTCCTGTAGTGTGACTGAGCTCAGGACAATAGAGGATCTTGCATAAAATTAAGACTTTCCCCCTCAGTATGTCAAACTGTTAACCAAAGATATGTTGTTCTAAACATTTAAGGCCAGAAATGTTTGAAGAAAAAAAAATGAATTATGAAAACATCCAGGGTGATGTGTTCAGGTGGAAAAGTTACACATAGAGAGAAACTTGTAAAATTCCCCACTATGGGACTAATAAAGGATTATCTTATCTAATCTTAAACAATTTTGGGGAGATAACATTTTTAATTCATGTCCGTTTTATTCAGACCCACAGACTGAGGATAAAAAACATGAACCACCACATCACCAGGAGAGTGAAATATGAAGGATGAAAAATCTGACCTATAAGGTCTTTACTTCTACAATAACAAACTGAACTAAACTGATGAACAGCTTCTATGAGGAGAAACTGAACAGACCTAATCGCTGCTGTTCACCATCAGGCTAGCTGGCTGACTTTGCTGTTCCAGTTCAGTTTGAATGTGTGCAGAAACATGGATAACTTCAGAAAGAGAGATATAGCATAGTGCAGTAAGGGTGTACCAAAAAAGAAAACAGCTTTGCTGGCTGAAGTTGTGAAAGATCACAGTTATTTAACATCAAGCTGCAGATGATGATGAGGACGATCGTGAAGAGGCAGAAAAGTCAAAGAGTGAGCAGGGAGTAGATGCTTGTCATGCTTTGTGCTGTGAACAAGCTAAATGAACTAACTAAACAAAATGTTTTTGTTAACTTTGGGGTAAATTTCTCTAAAGTCATCAACTCTTCAACTATAACTTAAATGGGTAAACTAAAGATCTGAATTTGATAATATTCTATTACCTATCAATTATTTTTCCCCTTATAGCTATTAAGGTACATAATATTTGATAGAAAACAGCAATAAAAGTTATTTGTTAAATACTTATTCTACAGGTAAACCTGGCTCTGGACAGGACAGTGACAAGATGGAAGTGGAGGAATCAGGTCAGATGATTTCATTCAAGTTATTTATTGTTGCATTTCGTTAAAATGAATAAAATTAAAGCAAATAGTAGCCTACGTTGCACAATACACCATCTATTTATTTGTCTTTGTCATGGTTGGACCACTCATCATGAATTTCATTTGTACAAGATTTGATGCTCATGTCAGGCAGTCCAAATAATGTCTGTTTTATACATTTTTAACCAACAGATGAACCCATGGTTGACTGTTCTAAGGATGGGAGCCCTATGGAGATAGGTACGTGTGACCACCAACAAGTGCCTCTAAACAAGTAACAGAAGGAGTTTAAAAGAAATTGAATTGTGTTTCTTTTTTCTTTTTCTTTTTTTGCTGTTATATGGTTTTACTGATCTAATACAATGGTGAAGTGTAACTACATACATTTACTCAAATACTGTAGTTAACTACAAATTCTATATACTTTAATTGAGTTACAGAATATGATGCGTACCATACCACCGCTTGACAGAAAATTCTCGAGCTGCTTTTTGTTGCTAGTCTGTCCCTTCTTGCAACACTTTTACTGTGAAAAGGCATCAGGATTCAGTAAATCTGGGTAACATGACTCCTTTACTACTGTTGTTCTTTTAGATGAAGATCCTGCTGGTGGAGATCTTTATGTTGGAGATCTTTATGTTTCTATTGCAAAAGAAGTAAAGAGTCATGTGAATGTCCAGACCTGGCACAGTGATACAGAAGGTGACATTTCCTATTGCAAAGGACCTGAAAATGTATACAATATTAAATCTGTACAGATTAAAGACCTGGGTGAGTGGAGCCCTGGTAATGATCATTCAAAGTGGTGTGTAGATGAAAATAAACTTTGGACCTGTATCGCTGATGTGAACAGAGCAAAAACACAGTTTTTGAGGTATGGGGGGGCACTGTGCATCAAGGACAAAAACATAGCAGAAATATTCATGTCATTTAAGAAAGAGACAGAGTCTTGTAAAGATGCAGAAGAACGTAAGAAAAAAAAGAAGCAAAAAGTTAAAAAAAAACTCCCACCTCTCTAAAATCTTTATAACTTCATCAACACTTGGGATGAAGTTTCCACACAGCTCGTAATGATTAGACAGAGCCAATCAGAGAGCAGGACTTTTCCTGGTTGTAATCTGATGAATGTTGATGCGAAATGAAATGTTTGTGTTGGAGAAATGAAATAAAATCTGACAGAAACAGCTCGTTGTCCTCTCGTCATGATGATTTTCTCTCTCATTCAGCCTCATCCTAATAATCTCTGTACACTCTCTGAGTCATAGACCTGAGATCAGGTGATCACCACATCTGACTTCATCAAGTGGAAACTATGGAAATTCAACTAAATACTCCCAATGTTTCACTCATCAAAACCATCACTGATCTGTTTTTTACACATCAAGACAGAAATTAAATGTTATTTAACTAAAGATTCATTGTCTTAAACACTTCAGAGCCAGAACTGGACCTCCGATTTTAACACTGTAGTTTTTACTATTCTCCACCAGATGGCGCCATTTTCTCCTGTTTAACTGACACTTCTCAATCAAACAACAACAAAGCAGCTGATCATGTAGGACCACCAGCCACAAGTTTGATCAAATGTTCCACAGAGAGCAGAGAAGCACAGTCTGAGCTTCTAACACAAAGCACCAACACACCTGAACCTGATTACTTCCCAGGTGCAGCTCTGTCTCAGTCACCTTAGAGCCAGGCAGCTCCACCTGCTGGTCGGAGGTATAAAATACAAACACACACCTGAAAATGGCTCCTGCTTCACACTGAACATCACATCAGAGAAGAAAAACTCTCAGCTTCATTTTCTGACCTTTTCCAGACCAAAGGATGAATGAATGAATAATGTGGAGAACAATCAGCAGATGAAGCTGCAGCTCTGTTCTGCTTTAAAGTCCATCATGTGTCAACTTTACTACAAAGTCTCTGGATCAAAGTCTTTGGACTGGATCAGCTGTTAGAACCAGAACCAACGTTTGGAATAGAACAACACAGTTTAATCAGCAACAATGTTCCACTGATGCTGTTTTTATCACCTTTAACATGACTATCATAGGCCACTTCTGGGGACAAAGTTCAGCCTAAAGACTAACTGGGGACTAAAGTCGTGTCCTCAGTTGGAAGAAGCTGATTTTTGGGTCAGTGGTTAAGGTTAGGGTTAGAACAGGAGTCTATGTAATGTCCCCAGAAGTGACATATGATAATGTGTGTGTGTTGTCATTGGTGTAAAATCACCAGTGTTTACTGCTCTCTAGTGGTCAGAGTCAGGAACTGCAGCTACATACAGAGTGTTAATGTTGTTATCCAGTTTTTCATCTTCTGAACATTTTTATGTCGCTAACTTCTTCATCATTTCAGCTACAGAAACCAGTCGACTGTCAAAACATTCAGGTTTTCATGCAAACAAATGGCACAATACTCCTATATACTTTCAGCCAGAGACTTCATTTCAGCATTGAACAGGTCCCAAGACTTCAAGACTTTCAGCTGTTAAACTCACTACTGTGCTGTTGAAACAGAGACTCATGCTGCCTTCACTTGCAGTTTGTTGTGGTGGTATTTTCAGTTTCAGTGGTTTAATAAAGTGGATACAGCTCTGTAGCTACGTGACTGAGGACAAAGATGTCGAGAGAGAAAAGTGAGGATCATTATGACGAGAGGACAACAAGGTGTTTCTGCCTGATTTTATTTCATTTCTCCAACACAGACATTTCACTTCCACATCAACATTCATGATGGAGTGATGACATCAGACCATTTAAACACCTGTACATGAACAGGTTCTCCAGCAGTGCTGCAGACACAATTTACCAACATTTAAACTGATGAATTCAAACACAGAAGAAGCCAAACAGAGGAGAAGCAGGATTCAGAGAGGAACTTCTTTAGTCCTTCACTGACGAGTCAGGACACTGATTATTAGATAGACTGAGGGATACTTGACTTCTTTTCCTTCTTTCCTTCTTTTCCCCCCACCCCCCAGGTCTGTTCCTTCATGTGTTCCTGCATTTCAACAAAGCTCTGCACGCATCACAAAAAGGCTGAATGTATCTGTTATGTCTTTGTCCATAATGCACAGTGCCCCCCCACGCCTCTTAAACTGGGAATCTGCTCTGTTCACATCAGCGATACAGGTCCAAGGTCTGTTTTGATCTGTAGCTACACACCACTTTGAATGATCTTTTGTGCGTTCCCACTCACCCAAACCAGTTACATGTATAGACTCAATATTTTGCACTTTTTTTCCTTGTGGAGGACAGAAGGATTTAGCAGGTGTACCACTCCGTTCTAACCAGGTCTGAACATACAAATCACTGTTTACCTCTGGTAGTGAAGCAATAGAGACGTAAAGATCTCCAACTGTAAGAAGAAGAACAGGAGATATGTTAGACAGAGAGTATTTAAAGCTCAGGTCACAGAGGCTTCTCTGAGAGCTTCTTCCAAACGTCAGAGGATAAACATGTGGACATGTTGGCTTCATACTCTTGATCCTCTTTGGCCTAAATGAAGACCTGAATCTGCTGTGTTTCCTCAGAGTGGTTGAACCTGTGATTGTAGCTACCTTTAGCTGTGTGACTGACAGTTTTCCTTCTGTCAAATAGAATGAACTCTCCTCAGTTCTTACACAGGAAACAGACAGGAAACTCACCTGTTACTATATTTGACTGTTGTTTAGCAATGCTACCAAACAGCTGACCTCCACGTGATGTCAGTGACTGGAAAGTAGAGACGGGGGGAAGTCTGACCCCATCTCTAGCATCTTTAAGCTCTTTGTGAAAGCTGTCTGGAATATGATGATCAAATGGGAAAGCTCCGATGTACTGCAGGTGTTTACCTGAGGAAACAACACAGTATCTCAGTTATAGAGACAAGTCATTCAAACACTGTAAATATGAAGTTATGTAACACATTACCTATAGCTCTGAACTGGTCGTACTTAAACGTTACACAGATAAATGTCTGAGCATTCGCTGCTCCACCATTAGGCCAGAATATATTTTGATCTCTGAGAGGGAACCTTGGTGTGCTGTGTAGGAGCCAGACTCCCTGGTCTCCAGTTTTATCCACCATCAGAACTCCTGTGGAACATGAACAGTCAGACCACAGGTCATCTGAAGTCAGGTGGTAAATCAGTGTGTGTTGAGTGTTTGTTTTCCCTGCTCACCTTTACTGTGGCCATGTGTATTAGAAACACTTCTCCCATCTGGAGGCTGATCGCTGTAGCTGATGAATCCAAAGTCCTTTGGCTACAAGTGATGCAGAGGAAACAACATTTAGTAAAGATTTAATAAATGAGCTGTGTCATGCACAAGTACAAGTTATTGGCTATCAAAGTAAAAATATTAAGTAACTAATATTACATGAATTAATAGACTTTACATTAACTCCACCTCAGGGAACCTGATTGCCAATTCATTGAATCACTCTGATAATATACACTAATTATGAATTTGGAACCTTGATTAATAACTAAGTTAATAACAACAACCAAAATGACCAAATCAATAGTTAGTAAAAGTTGAAGGACTTGGAGTTCTGCAGCACAGAGGTTAGCAATACTCACTTTTATACAACATTAAAAAGACCAGCAAAATATTCAGTGTGTGTGAGTGTTGGGGGGAGGGGGGCAATGGAAACATGGCTACTTAAGGTAACAAAGATGGCGGAATCAAAGATGGCATCTAGGACTGACTGCATGTCATGTGGGGGAGGTCAACAAAGGTCAACGATTCTCTTAAGAACTCCTGAGAAGAGTGTGGAACTCCTCTCTCGAGGAGTTCAGAGAAGAACAGAGCTCAACTCCTCTCATGACTGAGAGAATGATGGTGTTGCTCCTTTTTGTATGGCCTGGTGACATGAAGGGTCTTGGCCATACAGTGACCAATTGCAGCTGGAGTTGGAGATTTCACACCTACAGCACTGTCAGGACCTGATCAGAACCACAGACACAGAGACCTGAATCTATGCAGATCTATACAGTCACACTCACCATTGTGCTGGTAAAGATGGGCCTCAGGGTGTTTGCCAGGATGCCTTTGATGTCAGTACCAGTACGTTTAGTGACCTTCCCATGTGCATCTGGACCAATGTAGATATACTCCAGACCTGTGAGCTGGCCTCTCTGATAGGGTGCCTTGTATAAGATGAACCTGATGGAAGAGAACACAGAGACTTTATGACTGTATGAAACTCAGACTTTAATAAGTTGAAGAAAACTGTGAAACCATTCTCTCCTCATTCAGTCATCTGTTCATCCTGCAGATCAGAAACCAGGTTACAACATGTTGACGTGCTCTGCAGTAACCTGCTTATTCTGAATTCATTCATGCAGCAGCTGATGTTTCCTCCAACCATCACTTCTTCTTCTTCTCTGACCTTTCAATGTATGTTACTGTGACTGAATGAGGGAGGTGTGTGTTTGATTGTTGCATCAGTGCCTGGTAGAAGGTCAGTGTTGTCTCACCAGTCCACTTGTCCCCCGTTCTCATCTTTGCAGGTGACTGAGGCGTCAGAGCTGCAGCAGAGCAGACTGACAGCCAGGACAAACCTCCACATGGTCCCTGAAACAACATCAGCCTCAGCATCATCTGTAACAATCCACTGATCTCATAAAGATCATTATTCTGAATATAAACCTCATGTTGTTTGTTGCTGAGTGTCTGTGGTCTCACACACAAACAGAGAACAGACAGTGATCAGAGCTGGTAGTAAACAGTCCTGTTACTGTAACATGTCGTGTGGCAGCTCAGTAACAACACATGATTATAAAGTCAGTTGTATGCTCACACATAAAGACTGATTCAATTCAGTCTGTGACAGTGAAAGTTTCCCATCATCCCTCTGTCAGTGATCTTACCTGTGTCGTTGTCTTCAGGAAGCTCTGTGATGCTGAGGAGGCAGAAGAGCAGAGAGGAGTCAGTGTTCACAGGTTTTATATCAGAGAGGACGGACTCTCTGTGCTCACATGATTTCACTGGAACTCTATCAGCAGAATCTCTCCGCTTTTCCTTTTTCTGAAAATCATTAAAGTGTCAATTCACTCTGAATAATGATTTTAATGATGATTCTTCATTTTCTGTTTTTCTTCTTCCATGTTTTTGATCACCCCGTACTTTCAGCTACAGAAATCATTCAGTCATAAAAATGTTCAGCTCATGTTCAGGAAATTTATGATGTGTTTAATTTTTTCTACTATTTATAATGTTTTATAACATTCAGCTTTTTCTGCAAAACTTTCCCATTCAAATGAAGGAGGGAAAGTTCAAATCCTCTACAACTTCACCTACAGACGTCATTTCAACCTTAAACACGCCTCAACCCTTTCACCTGTTATATTTGTATTCACCTTGTTGATATCTGGTTCAGTTTTAATCACAGTTTGCTTTATGCTTTTGTTTGTTTTGTGCTCTTTCACACAGTGCGACCACTGAAGCTGCAGGATTCAGGTTTTCAATAAAACAACTTCCCAGTGTTAACAAACGTCTCCCACTCAAGAGAAAAAACACAAACGTGGACACTTCTGAACCTGAAACACTGCAGTCATTGACACATGCTCTTCTAAAGTCTCCTGATGCTCACAACAGCAAAAATAATCAGCTGTAGGAGTTACAGTTTTTGATTCAATAGGAAAACTTCCAAAGGCCTCACTCAGGCCAATCCTGTTGGAGCTCCTTCCATTTTAACTGGTAGTTCAGACCTTCTGCAGATAAATATCAAAGAACTTCTTCTTTCATTTTATTTCTACTTGTCTTTAGCTGTGTATTCTGTGCCTTTCAGCTGATTCTACATGTCTCTGTCCTCAGCTTCCTCATCCAATACACTTAAGCTCCAGTTTTACATTTTAGCTGCCACATTTTGATTCTTCATTTTAACTGTTTTTCAGCCATGTTCAGTCATTGCTTTACCTTTTTAAAATTGTTTTTACTGTGAAAAACGTAATGACATTCTGCTCCTGAACCGCTCCATCACTTACAAATAAATGCACTTAATACAAACCTCCTGTGTGAACATGATTTCACAGAAACTCCTGTCAGCATCTCATCCTGTTGGTTTCCTTTTGTATTCTCCTGAAAAACAACAGACACCAAAAGATAAAGGAAAATAAGTTGCTGTTCATCTGTTTAGAGAGAGAATCTCCAACAGTTTAATCATCAGTCTTACATAGTCAACAAGGTCTGTTCACTGCTCTTTACACCTGTTACAGCTGATCCAACCGACGCCAGTAAGATTCATTTAAACGGACATTTAATCATAAATACTGTACAATGTATAAACTCATCAAATATTCAGAGGAAAATCAATGTGTTTAGTCAAACAATGGTACAGTGTAGAATCAGTATGTCAGAGAGGTGCTGTGTACTGAGGCCACAAACAAAGGAAATAACACTGTTTATCTCTAATTAACTGGAAAACTAACAAGAGGCAAAGCAGAAGTTTGAGGTGTGATGTGAGCATGTGTTTTCTGTTTGATAAACAAATGTGGACAGAATAATGACAGTTCAGTATCTGTACTTCCTCATAAATGTCTCTGTTTTTACTTCAGAGAAACAGAAACAACACAATACTGTGTAACTGTACAACAAGCCATCAAACAAAACAAACCACCTTAAATGTGCCAGAAATGAGAGAAACCAGCCTGTTCACTTTGTCTTCAATAAGTGCCTGAGCAGTTTGTATAGTATAGTATACGTATATGTACAGTATATTGTGTTGTTCCACATGAACTCATGTCCTGATTGATGCAGTTTTCTGTGAATCCTCAATAAAATCTCTGCTTGATGAAAACCCTGCTCTCTGATTGGCTGATGTGTGCAGGTAACTGATGACATCAGACCATTTAAACACCTGTACATGAACAGGTTCTCCAGCAGAGCTGCAGTTTACCGACATTTCAACTGATGAATTAAAACACAGAAGAACCCAAACAGAGGAGAAGCAGGATTCAGAGAGGAACTTCTTCAGTCCTTCAGTCCTTCAGTGTCCATATCTGAACCTGATCAATCTGTTGGATCAATCACTGCTAATAACCTGAATATTTCTGTTGTCTCTGTCATTAATAAAGATCATTGCCAGGTTCCCAGTCACAAACACCTCCAAACCTGTCTTTACAGATCTAATACTATGCTTCTTTTTTCACTTCCATAGCAACAGGCCCTGAAACCTTCAGCACTGGACGTTCACATCACTCTGTACTTCCTTTACAGTAGAAACATAAAGATCTCCACCTGAAAGAACAACAGTAGAAAAGGAGCCATGTTACTGAGACTGTTAAGCCCTGTCCAGGTGCTGAGGGGAAGGAAGAGAGTGGATGGAGTTCAGTGATCATCTCTACTGTTTTACATGCTGTGAGTTTTACACTGAGGAATAATTTCAGGTTAGATAGAGACCTGTGAGTCCACCTGTTCAGGTTGTTTAAGCAAATGATGTGAATAAACTCTGGATGACCTCTGAAGTGAAGAGTGGACACATCAGACCACGACTGCTTTGGATGAGTTTTATGGTTGGTCCTGTGTGAGGCAGCAGCTTCAGAGGTCATTAGAGTTCATTCACTGTGTCAATCTCATACTGAATCCTGAACCAGCTGTGATGTCGTGAATCCTGCAGGTACATCCAGGTGTTAAAGTGAGATCTCCTGTGAGCTCAGAGAAACTTTCCCTCTTCAGCAGCTGAAGGTGAAAACAACCATCATCCTGCACAGAGAAGTGACCGACATCAGAGTCAAGGAAGAGGAAGAGGAAGAGGAGGAGGAGGAGGAGGTTTCTTAGAGGAGGACAACTTTAAATACATTAACATAGAGACTCTGTTTGTTGCTATTAGAGACAGACAGAGACAGACGTTCATTCATGGTCACGTTCACACCTGTGGGCAGGTTAGAGTCTTGGAGCCACCCAGCACAGGATGAGGTGAGCGGGCAGGTGGTGGTCAGTAACAGGCAGGAACTCCAGGCCACAAGACTGAATGAACTGCAACAGGACAGAAGCTTCTCCTGTGGAGCGACAGTGCTAACCTTTGTACCACCTCACCCTCTCACAGGCAAATTAATCAGCAATAAAACTGTTAGCTGCAGCTGAGATAACCATGAGCACTGAGACAGAGTGGAGGTGTCCACATGAGTTCTCTCCTTCTCCTTCTCCTTCTCTCTCTTTGTTTATAGAAGTCTTGTACATGTGGAGACAAAGTCAGTTCAACATGAAATGCACATCACAGGGAACAGTTCCCAGGAGTCCCTGTCAATAACTGGATGATCTGGGCCCAGAACACACAGACCACCCAACAGAACGAGCCCAGCCCAGGAAACCATCCTGTTCACATCCATTCAAATCCATTCAAATCAGCTGCTGCCTGCTGAAGAAGAGACGACTTTATGTCTCTGTGTGAACTGATAACATTCATTCTCATGGATGCTGAGTGGGTGATCTGGACTGAGGCTGACGGAGGTGGAGGTATAAAGCCAGGTGAGCTCAGGTGGAGCAGCAGGGAGCTGCGGACAAAGACGAAGCATCACTGACCTGCTCTGAAGCTGAAAACAGGTGATATTTGATTTCTTCTGGACTAATCAGGGTTGTTTAGAGTCAGGCTCTTCTCAGTGTGTGCTGGAGTGGTTGTTGTAATTTGATGTAACAGTGACGTGTGATTGTGGTTTTCTTCTTCAGTGATGTTAATAAAAATGGGGGAGTTCAGTAGAGGAGGAGAACAGCTGCTCTGTGACAGATTAAAGAACTAAATGTAGGACTTGTGTGTTTAGTCTTCAGTCTTGTAGCTGCAGCGAGCCTTTACCTGTGTTTAATGGACTGAATGAACATGAGGCTGATGTTGTTTCAGGGACCATGTGGAGGTTTGTCCTGGCTGTCAGTCTGCTCTGCTGCAGCTCTGACGCCTCAGTCACCTGCAAAGATGAGAACGGGGGAGAAGTGGACTGGTGAGACAACACTGACCTTCTACCAGGCACTGATGCAACAATCAAACACACACCTCCCTTTTCATACAGTTCAGTTCACCTCATACAGTTTTCATACAGTCATAAAGTCTCTGTGTTCTCTTCCATCAGGTTCATCTTATACAAGGCGCCCAAACTGAAAGACAAGCTCACAGGTCTGGAGTATATCTACATTGGTCCAGATGCACATGGGAAGGTCACTAAACGTACTAGTGGGACCAAGCTCATTGATGATCCTAAAGGCATCCTGGCAAACACCCTGCAGCCCCTCTTTACTAACACAATGGTGAGTGTGACTGTATAGATCTGTGTAGATACAGGTCTTTGAGTCTGTGGTTCTGATCAGGTCCTGACATGAACTGATGAGCTCAGAGGTCAGGATGATCTGGTAAAGAGGAATCTTTATGAAATAAATCCACTCATCACACAAACTCTTTACAGAAGGTCAGTGTGCTCTTACAACACTGAGCTGCATGAGGCTAAACAGCAGCAGCAGCTAATGACAGAGGAGCTGCAGCACTGATAATGTTTATTATAGTTATATGATGATTAAATGTTGTTTCCTCTGCATCACTTGTAGCCAAAGGACTTTGGATTCATCAGCTACAGCGATCAGCCTCCAGATGGGAGAAGTGTTTCTAATACACATGGCCACAGTAAAGGTGAGCAGGGAAAACAAACACTCAACACACACTGATTTACCACCTGACTTCAGATGACCTGTGGTCTGACTGTTCATGTTCCACAGGAGTTCTGATGGTGGATAAAACTACCGCAGTCTGGCTCCTACACAGCACACCAAGGTTCCCTTATAAAAGAGAAGAAAACTGTTTCTATCCTCTGAGTGGAACAAGAAATGCTCAGACATTTATCTGTGTAACGTTTAAGTACGACCAGTTCAGAGCTATAGGTAATGTGTTACATAACTTCATATTTACATTGTTTGAATGACATGTCTCTGAGATACTGTGTTGTTTTCTCAGTTAAACACCTGGAGTACATCAGAGCTTTCAACTTTGATGATCATATTCCAGACAGCTTTAAAAAAGACTTTACTGATGCTGTAAATGAGGCCGGAGTTAATCCTCTTTACAATGCCTTCCAGTCACTGACATCACGTGGAGGTCAGCAGTTTGGTAGCATTGCTAAACAACAGTCACCGGACGGTAAAGTAGAAGGTGAGTTTCCTGTCTGTTTCCTGTGTAAGTGTAAGAACTGAGGAGAGTTCATTCTATTTGACAGAAGGAAAACTGTCAGTCACACAGCTAAAGATACATTATATGGACTAAAGTATTGGGCCTCACCTTTTAATCACTGAACTTTACAAACATCTGTGAAAGAATGGGTCGTTCTAAAGAGCTCACTGGATTTGAGCATGGTACTGTAAAAGGATGCCACCACTGCAGCAAGTCAATTTGTGATATTTCAGAATACTACAGAATACTAAAACCTATGGATTTAGAATGAGATGTCGTGAAAGCTCCTGTAGGTGTAATGTGTAGGTGATTCACAATCACAGGTTCAATCACAGAGAAGATGATGTGTTTTCTTCCCTGTTTGCTGTTTCAGCTGCTGGAAGAAGCTTTAAACACTCTGTCTAACATGGCTCCTGTTCTTCTTGCAGATGGAGATCTTTACTTTGCTATAGCTTCACTACCAGAAGTAAACAGTAATGTGCTCGTCCAGACCTGGGGCGGGCAGGATGACCGTGACAAGTCCTACTGCCCAAAAAATGGAAAAGATGTGAACAACATCATTTATGTAGTAACTGATTTGGGTGACTGGGAACCTGGTAATGATCATTCAAAGTGGTGTGTAGCTAAAGATAAACCTTTGACCTGTATCGCTGATGTGAACAGAGCAGATTCCCAGTTTAGGAGGCCTGGGGGGGCACTGTGCATTGACAATGAAAAAATCAAAAATATTTTCAATAAATTTGTGATTAGGTCGGAGCCTTGTCCAAAAAACTAAAAAGCAAAAAGTAAAAACAAATTTCTCACCTCTCTAAAATCTGGCAGGATTTTTCCTGGTTGTAATCTGATGAATGGTGATGTGGAAGTGCAATGTCTGTGTTGCAGAAATGAAATAAAATCTGACAGAAACCGATCTTTGTCATGATTTCTAAAGCACATTTTATAACATCATCTGATCCAAGTGACAGGTGGTTTCAGTTTGAAGTGACCAGATCCTGAACCTGAACATTCAGCCTTGTCCTAATAATCTCTGAGTCATAGACCTGAGATCAGGTGATCACCACACCTGACTTCATCAAGAGGAAACTATGGAAATACAACTAAATACTCCTAATGTTTCATCACTGATCTGTTTTTTACACATTTCAAAGTCTTTGGACTGGATCAGCTGTTAGAACCAGAACCAACGTTTGGAATAGAACAACACAGTTTAATCAGCAACAATGTTCCACTGATGCTGTTTTTATCACCTTTAACATGACTATCATAGGCCACTTCTGGGGACATAGTTCAGCCTAAAGACTAACTGGGGACTAAAGTCGTGTCCTCAGTTGGAAGAAGCTGATTTTTGGGTCAGTGGTTAAGGTTAGGATTAGAACAGGAGTCTATGTAATGTCCCCAGAAGTGACATATGATAATGTGTGTGTGTTGTCATTGGTGTAAAATCACCAGTGTTTACTGCCCTCTAGTGGTCAGAGTCAGGAACTGCAGCTACATACAGAGTGTTAATGTTGTTATCCAGTTTTTCATCTTCTGAACATTTTTACGTCGCTAACTTCTTCATCATTTCAGCTACAGAAACCAGTCGACTGTCAAAACATTCAGCTTTTCATTCAAATGTATGGCACAATACTCCTATATACTTTCAGCCAGAGACTTCATTTCAGCATTGAACAGGTCCCAAGACTTCAAGACTTTCAGCTGTTAAACTCACTACTGTGCTGTTGAAACAGAGACTCATGCTGCCTTCACTTGCAGCTTGTTGTGGTGGTATTTTCAGTTTCAGTGGTTTAATAAAGTGGATACAGCTCTGTAGCTACGTGACTGAGGACAAAGATGTCGAGAGAGAAAAGTGAGGATCATTATGACGAGAGGACAACAAGGTGTTTCTGCCTGATTTTATTTCATTTCTCCAACACAGACATTTCACTTCCACATCAACATTCATGATGGAGTGATGACATCAGACCATTTAAACACCTGTACATGAACAGGTTCTCCAGCAGTGCTGCAGACACAATTTACCAACATTTAAACTGATGAATTCAAACACAGAAGAAGCCAAACAGAGGAGAAGCAGGATTCAGAGAGGAACTTCTTTAGTCCTTCACTGACGAGTCAGGACACTGATTATTAGATAGACTGAGGGATACTTGACTTCTTTTCCTTCTTTCCTTCTTTTCCCCCCACCCCCCAGGTCTGTTCCTTCATGTGTTCCTGCATTTCAACAAAGCTCTGCACGCATCACAAAAAGGCTGAATGTATCTGTTATGTCTTTGTCCATAATGCACAGTGCCCCCCCACGCCTCTTAAACTGGGAATCTGCTCTGTTCACATCAGCGATACAGGTCCAAGGTCTGTTTTGATCTGTAGCTACACACCACTTTGAATGATCTTTTGTGCGTTCCCACTCACCCAAACCAGTTACATGTATAGACTCAATATTTTGCACTTTTTTTCCTTGTGGAGGACAGAAGGATTTAGCAGGTGTACCACTCCGTTCTAACCAGGTCTGAACATACAAATCACTGTTTACCTCTGGTAGTGAAGCAATAGAGACGTAAAGATCTCCAACTGTAAGAAGAAGAACAGGAGATATGTTAGACAGAGAGTATTTAAAGCTCAGGTCACAGAGGCTTCTCTGAGAGCTTCTTCCAAACGTCAGAGGATAAACATGTGGACATGTTGGCTTCATACTCTTGATCCTCTTTGGCCTAAATGAAGACCTGAATCTGCTGTGTTTCCTCAGAGTGGTTGAACCTGTGATTGTAGCTACCTTTAGCTGTGTGACTGACAGTTTTCCTTCTGTCAAATAGAATGAACTCTCCTCAGTTCTTACACAGGAAACAGACAGGAAACTCACCTGTTACTATATTTGACTGTTGTTTAGCAATGCTACCAAACAGCTGACCTCCACGTGATGTCAGTGACTGGAAAGTAGAGACGGGGGGAAGTCTGACCCCATCTCTAGCATCTTTAAGCTCTTTGTGAAAGCTGTCTGGAATATGATGATCAAATGGGAAAGCTCCGATGTACTGCAGGTGTTTACCTGAGGAAACAACACAGTATCTCAGTTATAGAGACAAGTCATTCAAACACTGTAAATATGAAGTTATGTAACACATTACCTATAGCTCTGAACTGGTCGTACTTAAACGTTACACAGATAAATGTCTGAGCATTCGCTGCTCCACCATTAGGCCAGAATATATTTTGATCTCTGAGAGGGAACCTTGGTGTGCTGTGTAGGAGCCAGACTCCCTGGTCTCCAGTTTTATCCACCATCAGAACTCCTGTGGAACATGAACAGTCAGACCACAGGTCATCTGAAGTCAGGTGGTAAATCAGTGTGTGTTGAGTGTTTGTTTTCCCTGCTCACCTTTACTGTGGCCATGTGTATTAGAAACACTTCTCCCATCTGGAGGCTGATCGCTGTAGCTGATGAATCCAAAGTCCTTTGGCTACAAGTGATGCAGAGGAAACAACATTTAGTAAAGATTTAATAAATGAGCTGTGTCATGCACAAGTACAAGTTATTGGCTATCAAAGTAAAAATATTAAGTAACTAATATTACATGAATTAATAGACTTTACATTAAATCCACCTCAGGGAACCTGATTGCCAATTCATTGAATCACTCTGATAATATACACTAATTATGAATTTGGAACCTTGATTAATAACTAAGTTAATAACAACAACCAAAATGACCAAATCAATAGTTAGTAAAAGTTGAAGGACTTGGAGTTCTGCAGCACAGAGGTTAGCAATACTCACTTTTATACAACATTAAAAAGACCAGCAAAATATTCAGTGTGTGTGAGTGTTGGGGGGAGGGGGGCAACATGGAAACATGGCTACTTAAGGTAACAAAGATGGCGGAATCAAAGATGGCATCTAGGACTGACTGCATGTCATGTGGGGGAGGTCAACAAAGGTCAACGATTCTCTTAAGAACTCCTGAGAAGAGTGTGGAACTCCTCTCTCGAGGAGTTCAGAGAAGAACAGAGCTCAACTCCTCTCATGACTGAGAGGAGGATGGTGTTTCTCCTTTTTGTATGGCCTGGTGACATGAAGGGTCTTGGCCATACAGTGACCAATTGCAGCTGGAGTTGGAGATTTCACACCTACAGCACTGTCAGGACCTGATCAGAACCACAGACACAGAGACCTGAATCTATGCAGATCTATACAGTCACACTCACCATTGTGCTGGTAAAGATGGGCCTCAGGGTGTTTGCTAGGATGCCTCTAGGATCATTGATGAGCTTACTGTTCCGTCGAAGGACTTTATCTGGACCAATGTAGATATACTCCAGACCTGTGAGCTGGCCTCTCTGATAGGGTGCCTTGTATAAGATGAACCTGAAGGAAGAGAACACAGAGACTTTCTGACTGTATGAAACCCAGACGTTAATAAGTTGAAGAAAACTGTGAAACCATTCTCTCCTCATTCAGTCATCTGTTCATCCTGCAGATCAGAAACCAGGTTACAACACGTTGACGTGCTCTGCAGTAACCTGCTTATTCTGAATTCATTCATGCAGCAGCTGATGTTTCCTCCAACCATCACTTCTTCTTCTTCTCTGACCTTTCAATGTATGTTACTGTGACTGAATGAGGGAGGTGTGTGTTTGATTGTTGCATCAGTGCCTGGTAGAAGGTCAGTGTTGTCTCACCAGTCCACTTGTCCCCCGTTCTCATCTTTGCAGGTGACTGAGGCGTCAGAGCTGCAGCAGAGCAGACTGACAGCCAGGACAAACCTCCACATGGTCCCTGAAACAACATCAGCCTCATGTTCATTCAGTCCATTAAACACAGGTAAAGGCTAAACACACGAGTCCTACATTTAGTTCTTTAATCTGTCACAGAGCAGCTGTTCTTCTCCTCTACTGAACTCCCCCATTTTTATTAACATCACTGAAGAAGAAAACCACAATCACATGTCACTGTTACATCAAATTACAACAACCACTCCAGCACACAGCTTGTTGCTTCTTCTCTCTAAAATAAAAACTCACCTGAAGTCAGACTTTTTATTTTTTCTATAATGAACCTTGATGAACAGATTCAGGTGGTTCCTCTGTTGACAGAGGAGAGTTTCCCTGCTCTGTTAGATTAATGAAATAATGTGGTTCTTACCTGTGTGAGGTTGAGCAGGTAGAGCAGTACAGAGCGCGCTCAGTCTCCACAGTCAGTCAGCTGATCAGGTTCCTTCCTCTGGTACTTGCACAGGGTGAAGTTTACTCAGATGCTGCGACTGTGTTCAGACAGACAGATTTAAGGGAGACAGACCAGGATCTTACCTCCCACATCCTCCCTCTAAAATTTCCCCCACTGGAGTCACACCTGCAGAGTCAACAGATGAACTTCCTCTTCACAGGAATATTTACCTGAACGTCTCAGCTGTGTGATTGTAGTGAAGGTTGTTCCTCGTCATGTGATCAGACTCTGTACACAGTGATACAGGTGTGTCTGACAGAATGACTGCTCAGCTCATCATCAGCTAACTGAGTCAATAACAATCAGACAAACAATGTTCCTTTTATACACTAACTCTGATCTATCTGATGCATCTGGTGTCCTGTCGAGGACGTGGACTCAGCTCTCAGTCCAGTTCTACAAGGACCAAATGGTTCTGTTTCAGAAGGGACACGTTATTGACCTGCATCAAGCAAAGAAACAACATTTTGTTATTATAACAAAGATCTGGTGACTCTATTACTGATTAAAAGGAACCGATGCTTTAATTGTAGCACGATTAGATAAGTTTTACCTTCAGCCTCTACTCAGCGACACAGACCAGGAACACACCTCCTAAATCCTCCTGCTGAGTCTTGGATCAGTGATCAAAGAAACAACAGAGTCACTTCCTCTTCAGAGACTTGGAGAAAAGTTTTACCTGAACATCATCAGATGTTTCAGCTCTGACAGAGAGATCAGTCATGAAAAGTTTCATTACTGATCTGTCAGAGAAAGTGAGAACAGGTGAATCTATGACTCCCCTGGATCTCCGTCCTCCACCCTCTGAGCAGGTGTAGGTGTACGAGGAGCTCACCTGCCCAGACCTTTGATCCCAGACGATCCTCGGGCCAGACACTGCAGTCTGAGCCTCTCCACCGGGTCCTGACACTCTGACAGCTGACGCTTGGCGTTCATCGCCATCTCTCCATCATGTCTCGACGTCCCCGCCATCTGTCACACACACACACACACACACACACAAAGTACATACACGTTTGTTACTTTACTCCAGTTTCCATTGGATGACACTTTCTACTTTGACTCCTCTACAGATATTTGACATTTTCCACCAACACATTGATCTGAGATCTATAGTTACTATAGTAACTTTGATTTTCTGCACCAACATGTGATGAGCTGATAAAATCTGATGTGTTATTCTAGATGAGAGACTGTGAACACACGGCTCAGGGTGGAGGACGGAGCTACATGTGCTGGATATGAGCTCACTGATAGAACTCATCTTGTTTTACAGGAGAACAACTTGCACAGAAATGATTCTCTTCAACACATGAGATTAAAAACAGCCTGAGAGGAGCCGTTCTGCATCAGGACTACTTTTACTTTGGATACTTGAAGCACAATTAGCTGCTCAGACTCCTGATCCTCCAGTAGACTAACAGAGGACTCTGACACTGTTGCTGCTGTAGCTTCAGTAAAGAATCCCAGTTCCTCTCCCAGCTCCACTAACTGGACATTTTCACCAACAGTCACACTTCAAACTTTCAGATTTCTTCTACACTTTAATGCAGCTCACCTTCTGCTGCATCTTTGCTTGTTTCCTTCTCTGTTCAAATTCATCTCAAATGTTCCTCAGAGAGCAGAGAAGCACAGTCTGAGCTTCTAACACAAAGCACCAACACACCTGAACCTGATTACTTCCCAGGTGCAGCTCTGTCTCAGTCACCTTAGAGCCAGGCAGCTCCACCTGCTGGTCGGAGGTATAACATACAAACACACACCTGAAAATGGCTCCTGCTTCACACTGAACATCACATCAGAGAAGAAAAACTCTCAGCTTCATGTTCTGACCTTTTCCAGACCAAAGGATGAATGAATGAATAATGTGACTGATTCTAAAAAAACACCTGCACATAATAAGAATACCAACCTGTGTATTTCCATCATAGGCCACTTCTGGGGACATAGTTCAGCCTAAAGACTAACTGGGGACTAAAGTTGTGTCCTCAGTTGGAAGAAGCTGATTTTTGGGTCAGTGGTTAAGGTTAGGGTTAGAACAGGAGGCTATGTAATGTCCCCAGAACGATCTATGACAATGTGTGTGTGTGTGTGTGTGTGTGTGTGTGTGTGTGTGTGTGTGTGTGTGTGTGTGTTGTCATTGGTGTAAAATTTCAGATCATTTCTCTAAAATGACTCTGGAACTGATCATCAGTCAAAGATAAAGCAGAAACAGGCAGCCAGACTCTTTGTGGTAAAGACAGAAATAAAACTTTATTTATTTAAAGATTCTTTGTCAACATTGGAAATATTTTCCATTAACATTTTATATTATACTGTGCGTGGTTAGTTTTTATGGATTAACATTATTATGGATAACCAACATATTTCATGCTGTATTTTCATTAACTGATCTACATTTATATAAATGAAGAAAACAAGGTTTATATTACTTATATCACTATTGAAAACATTAGAACAACATTCAACACTGAGAAAACACAGAGAAATAAATGTTCAACACAGTCTGACTGTGATATCAGGGAGGGAGGGGGCTGCTGTCACACACTGTTGTACTGAACATTAAACACCAGGGGACGTCCTCACTCCATTTAACAGCAGAACTGTTAGTTACACTCTGCATATTAACACAGTACACTGAGTACTTCTACACACCTGCTGTACTTGATGGTTCAGTCTGACAAAAACAAGCTCAACTCAAGCTCCACTTACTCCCTTGTTGTGGAGCTTTCGACTGTATTTCACCAGCTTTAACTGACAGTTGTTACAGTGAGTGTTGAAGGCTGCTGTAAGAGTCTGATGTTTAGTCCTGGGAGACAGTGAGCTGTGTGTTCATCAGTCAGTGTGTTTATATGCTCTCAACAAACCAGGCTTGTTCTACATGCAGCAGGTCAGTGATCACATTTCTGTCCCTGATCTATTTTCGAAACATGGATTCATTATTTTAAATGTCCTGGAATCTGACTTATTCAGACTCTTAGTTTCAGACTTTGGGTGGAGCCATTTTAAACATGAGGACACATCAGTCAGAGTAATGAAGACTTACTGTATCTGTCCCTGTTTGAAGTCTTTGTCCTGTACATGTTGAAGATTATTAGAAAGGTAATTATCCTCATATATGAGCAAGAAAACTTTGTTCTGCAGCTGAAATGTAGCTGGAAAACCAGATTTCTCAGATTACTGCAGAGAGCTGACTGTAATCAGATTACTACAGAGATCTGACTGTAATCAGATTACTGCAGAGAGCTGACTGTAATCAGATTACTGCAGAGAGCTGAATGTAATCAGATTACTACAGAGATCTGACTGTAATCAGATTACTACAGAGATCTGACTGTAATCAGATTACTGCAGAGAGCTGAATGTAATCAGATTACTGCAGAGAGCTGAATGTAATCAGATTACTGCAGAGAGCTGACTGTAATCAGATTACTGCAGAGAGTTTACTGTAATCAGATTACTACAGAGATCTGACTGTAATCACATTACTGCAGAGAGTTTACTGTAATCAGATTACTGTTGAGAGCTGTAATCAGATTACTGAAGTCCACGCAACAGTCTGCACAAAGTAGCAGAGTGCATTTACTCAAAGTCAAATTGTAGGTACTTTATTTTATGCTACTCTTTACTCCACTACAACTAACATCTGTAGTTACTAGCTACATTACAATTAAAAGTTTTAAAGACATAACAAATAATGAACTTAAAAAAAGAAAATGCATTTTCATAAACATACAACTACCTCACAATGTGTACAGTAGTTAAAATCAGCTCAAACAGCTACAACAGGAAAAATAATCCAGTAACGTGATTAGTATTATGACACCAGCAGAGGTGAATTGAAAACTCTTCTTACTGATAAGACTTCTGTACCTTTGTATTGTTGTATCACAGGATGTTTACAGGTAATGGAGTATTTTGCTATTTTTCTATTGTTACTTTTACCTAACGGTATAATTTGCAGGATTGGCCCCAGTAGAAGTGTGTGGTTGTGTATTTATCTGCAGTGACTCAGGAACCTCCAGTCAATCACAGTGTGCAAGGTGTGAGGGCAGAAAACCCTACCTTCACACTTGGCGGTGTCATGTGGAAAGAGTTACAGGTCTGTGTGTGTTTGACTGAGGGGCTGAGTTTAGGCTGCATTCACACTAAATATGGCAGCGTGGCACCTTCACACAGGATCATGTGAAAGTGTGGTTGGTTGTCTCTTTCTGGATCATTGAGCTAAGATGCGAGGCCAACTGTGGTGTTTTTACAAAAAGAAACCAAGAAGTCCTGATCTGAATTCTTCATCTACAACTGCACGTCTTTTTAGTAATGTAGTTATTAAATCAATATTACACTTTTTATGCAATAACATGTTGATGTTTAAAGAGCATCGACCAATGAAAGGTCAGAATGAGGTTCTTCACCTACTTCACTGTTTCTTTAACTGGTTTACCAGCTGCCAGTTTTCCAAACATGTACCTCAGTCCTGCTCTGGTTCCTTCGTCCTGTCTCCTCTTCATCTCCTCCAGTTTCTGGACCTTCTCTGTGTCTCCTTTCTCCTTCATCTTCTCAATCAGGAAGTCCAAGTGGACATGAGTGGACACTGAATCCACATTCAGGGCGATCTGCTCCAGACTGACAACATGTTGGTAGGACTCTTCAGGGAGCTGAGTCTTCTCTGCTGTCAGGTCTTTCATTTCCTTTTCCAGATTTTCCAAGAGGCTCGACTTCTTCTCACATTCAGCTTTATTCTTTTCATACTTCTCTTTCATTTCATTAAAAGTCATCTTAACTCTCCTGGTCTTGTTGACATAGATCTTCTGTTCTTTCACATGATCTGATACAGGACACTTCCTGGTACAAACAGTACAGTGGCCTCCTTTTATCACCTCACAGTGTTCAGGATACCAGGCCTTTGTACATCCAGGATAGTGACAGTTCTCTTCACAGACTTTACAGGTCACAGCTCCTTCATAAAACAACCAACCCCCACCACTGATGGGTTCTTTATCTTTGTAGACCACATCAACTTCTACAGTGAATTCTTCATTCTTCTTCATCTCTTCTTCATGTTTTTTCAGAGCTTCTTGAGTTTGTGTGATCTCTGTCTGTCTCAGTTCAATCAACTTGATTCTGTCTTGCAGGTTGTTGATGCAGGCTGTCAGTCTGATTCGTGAATTCAACACTTCAACTGTTTTCATCAGTTTCTGGGGTCCAGATTTTTCCAGAAAGTCTGTAAACTGACTCATTCCCCTACCTGTCACTTTCCATGCATTCTTTAAAACCATATCAGTTTCCTCTGTTCTCTGTTTGGTCTGACAGTTATCAAACAGGAAGTGAACAGGCTGATTCTTCTCATTTCTGGCACATTTAATTTTTGCAGCTTCCAGAGCTTTAAGAGCATCTTCAGGTGTCACTCCATCTGAGTGTGTGATGAGAGCTATGATGTTCTTCTCCAGGTTTTTTCCAAACAAAGACACCACTGAATTGAAGATGTATGTCTGTCGGTCACTCAGTCGATTATCAGTCGCCTTCATCACCAGACCCACTGCATTCATTTCATGTACTCCATCATCTGAGCTGAACAGGTCCAACAACCTTTGACTGATGATGACATCGTGTTCGATTCCTCTGGTGTCTCCATATCCAGGAGTATCAATGATGGTCAGAGAGTAGGGCAGAGTTTGATCTTCAAAACCAAAGATCTCGTACACGATCACATCTGGTGTCTGACTTTCATACTGACGTCTCTTCTCGTCTTCTACGATCTGAAACCAGATGTCGTCTTCAAACTTCACTCCCATGCTGTAGTTGAACAGAGCATTAACCAGAGTAGATTTTCCTGTTCCTGTTTCACCAACAAGTAAGATGGTTTTGTTGATCTTCATCACATTTCTTTCTCCAACAGTCATTCTGGTCAGAGTTCCAATCTCCTCTTTCTTTGGTCTCAGCTGGTAGAGAGCAGGAGATCCTAAACTGATCAGAGAACTTTTAGAGATGATGTCCTTGAATTTGTTACGGATCCTGTAGAGAAAACAGATTCAATCAAAACTCTCAGCTTCAGTTCAGAATTGTCCTTTTATCACTACAGAGGGAGAAGATATTAGATAAAGAGGTGTGAACATGTTTGTTGGTGAGTTTTCTGCATCATATTTGAAGCTGATGTAACAACAACAGTAGTGATCACAGCAGTAACAGTTGTGACTGAGGTAAAAGTTATAATGTTCAGGGATTTTTTTGTGTCCAACTTTATAAAATGGTTAGAGGGGTTTCAGTTCTCCTCTGTGAAGTTGGTGAATGGCAGCAATATTTAAAACAATTCATTGAGGTCATTAGTTTGTCGCCCACACTTCTTGTCTCTATACAAACCTGTTCTGTGGGTCAGACTGGAGACTTGTTTGGTGTGATGTGGTTTGCTGTGGAGACACTGGAACATACAGAGCACAGTGTTAAACCTTTCTACCAAGCAGACTGAAATAATTAAAGCATTATTTAATCTGTCAGACTGATGCTGTTTTTAAACTGATCCTATACTGTCCCAGTCTGATGATGTCCTGCAGCTTACCTTGAGCTCCTGTGTTGCAGCTCAAAAACTTCACCAGATCATTCCTGTTCATCTTCTTTAAAACTTTCTTCATCACCTCCACAGACTGTTGGTTGTAGTTCTGCACCACCTGATCTACTGTTTCCTGTCTGTTTGCTTTGTCCAGACGTCTCTTAGGGATGACTGAGAAACCCTCTAAGATTTCTGGCTTCTGCAGAATCCACTTGAACTGATCAAACTCTTCATCTTCCAACTCCTCCAGTGTCTTTAAAAGCTCCTCTTTAACCACCTGTTAAAATGAAGAATAAATCTGTTACTGGGATCCAGGACTAAATAAGTCTTTTAATCTAACATCAACTGAATTCTTTTTGAACTGTTGATAGCTTCAGAGATGTGTTCAGCTGATCCTCTGAAGCTCATCTATTCTGGGTTTACTGTGGTCAAACTGTGACTGAAGCTGCATTTACACGAAGTCTGTTCAGTAACAGACAGGAGGAGGGAATCTCAGGGCACCTCATGATTGATTCCTGATCAGAGATCTGTGATATGATTATCAAACAATTATTGAAACTGTGATCAGGAGTACCATATCATTTCTATCACTGTACACACACACACACACACGCACATTTATCAATGCGTACAGACACACTACAGTCTTGACATTCATGCCAGCAAACCAACAAAATGTTAGTAGCTATAACAACAGGATGAAACCTGGAGAACAGCTTGTATTTCTCTGTCGGCCAAACATGAAAACATGGCACCATCAGTTTAATGTAAGATTTGAACTGAACTGAGGTTAAGACACTGTACTGTATGACAGCAGTCAGGTTAGAGGAAGACAAAAGTTTCTGTCTTTTCCACAGGACAGAGAAGTTTTTTGTACGTGGCTGTAAAAAAGCAGCAGAATGAGTTAAACCCACCGTGTGTTTTCAGCTCAGGTCTAATTAACCTTTGTGCTCATGATGGGGTAAGAGGAACCAGCAGAGGCTGCACAGATATATGGAAAGCTTTGGGTCGAGGGAACAAGTGAGGGTTTGGAGGAGCAGGAGAATCAGTCATTCAAGTTTTTATTTTACACAATATCACTTGAAAAATACTTTCCCACATACATACAAACTGGGAGTTACATTTCAGCATGTAAACAGCCCTCTATTAAACCTTTATAAGTGTAATTGTTGCGTTGATTCTGAAAATCCCATAAATCTCTCTCAAAAAACTGAAGACATGTGGAAGTTTTCTGGGTAAATTAAAGCCAGGGATTTTGTGGATATTCCAGCAGCAGGAAAGAAGCAGCACATTTAGAACCAAATATAAAATGATTGGTGGTTAAGAGTAGGAAATGAAATTATATAAAGGAAGCTAAAAATGAAAAAAGTAAAGCAATATGCATGAACTTAATAGTGCAGAACAGTCTAAGAGTTAAATGATAAAGAGTAAAGTAGCAGCAAAGTGTAGTTTGTGTTCAGTGTTGTACGTCCACTGCAATAGTACACAACAAAATAGTATCTATAATGTGATAAATATTTTACATAAGGGAGAATGTGTGTCTTTGAGGTGATGGGTCATATGGACAGAGTTTATCTCCTGTTCCAACAGAATAAATGAACAGTGTGTAGATACAATAATGGATGGACATGTTACTACACATGACCACATTATGTAAAACAGATAGAAAAAGCACAATCCATATACATTTAAGATTCATTGTTTTATCTTTACAATGTTGACTAATTAAATATAAATCAGCAACATTTTTGAACCAGAAACAACCCCACAGAGGAGGCCTGCAGACAGGCTGTACAGCAGAGGCTGTGGCTGGTGTGGGGACACTTTGCTGCATCAGGACATCGTCTTTCCTTTAAGGAGAGAACTGTAATGCATCTAAGAATTGATTTTTTCCTCACCTCTGGTGGCTGATCAGAGAACTCAGGTGGATGTTCCATGCTATCACTTCTTTTCCGCCTTGAGCTCATCCTTCAGCAAGTTTCCTCCAAACTAAATAAGTTGAGACGTTTTCCTCTGCAGTCTGTTGATCAGACTGAACTCTGACCAAAGGTTTGAAGTTTGATCGTTAATCCAACTTCAGTCTGAACATTTTACGGCTGAACAGGAAGTCTCTGTGAGGGGAGAGAAGCAGACACATGAGGAATCAGCTCAGTGATCTGTTCTCAGATCAGCAGTTACACAGTTCAATAAGGACTTGTTCTTACCTTCAGATAAAAGTAGTTCTCTTTTAAACCGCTCTGTTAGATGAAGAAATGTTTTCCCACCGTGTGAGGCTGAAGAGAGAAAAACTTTCAGTTTCACTCCTGCTCTGAATTCTCTAATCACACAGTCAAAGACAAAGACTTCCTGTAAAGTGAATAAACAGCTCTGGAGCTCCACCTACTTCTTCTGTCTAATGTCACTCCACTGTCATTCTCCTAAATCCTCCTGAAACAGTGACTTCACTCCTGCTGAGTCTTGGATCACTGGTTGGATTCTTCAAAATCAGTTTTTCTAGACTGAATCAATCACAACAAGTAAACAGAGTCACTTCCTCTTCAGAGACTCAGGGAAATGTTTTACCTGAACGGTTGTGAGTGTGACACACCTCATTCCTGTGAAGTCATGTGATCAGACCCTGCACAGATGATACAGGTGTGTCTGACAGAGGACTGCCTGCTCAGCTCAACATCAGCTGCATGTTCAGAGACAGAAAGTAAGAACTCTGTGACGAATGACACTTTATAAAACACCCAGACTGTCAGGGAAGACTGATGATGAAGATGAACTGAGTCTGTTTCAGGTGATGGCAGCAGGAAGTGACACAAAGCTGCGGGGAGGTGACGTCCTGTTGAGGATAAGGACCCAGCTCTCAGTCTGGGTCTATAAACACCAAATGGTTCAGGTGGAACCCCCCCCCCCCCTCCACAACACTCCTCAGGGGACACAGTTATAGGCCCTGATTTTACAGAAACCTCCTCCAGTGAGCTGAAGTTTCTCCTCAGGTGTTCTCCACACTGACTGTGTCTGCTGTGACAAAACAGCTGCAGAGGATTAAAGACAATATTTGTTTGTTGGTTAGTTTTCTCTGACTCTGACACAGGCCCAGATTCTAATACCATGGCTGACTTGTGTTGCTGTTTGTGAATAGATTGTTCATTTTACATTTGTCATTCACAGCTCCTCTTCTGTTTGTTCACTGAGACACTTTACTTCATTACTACAAAGTAATAATACTCTGTTAGAGGTCAAAGTCCTGCAGTTAAAGTTTTACTTCAGTAAAATACACAAGTCTTAACAGCTGGAGTTGAATAGGAATTAATGTAAACATTATACCAGAGTCCTAATACACAGATCTGACTGATAAGTTATGTATATCTGCATAACTTATCACTGAAGAAGCGACAGAACATTTTTCTCTTTATTCCACACTGAACTGTTGTTAATCAGTTGTGACAAAACTAGTTTGACAGTAAGATCATCTGGGTTGATGGTCAAAGCACAGACTGGTCTCAAAAAGATCAGATCACCTTGGCTCCACCATGCTACAAAAACCTTCATAATTAAAATGTGTAAACCTTCTCCCCTCACATACAAACACTCCCACCTTCACAAGCACTTCTATATTTCCTGAATGACTTCACATGTTTTTCACTTATATTTCTTTGTAAAAAAAAAAAAAGACGTTTGTAAATTCTGCATCCAAACCTTCTGTATTATTCATTGTCATATTATTTTGGTTATATTCAGTTAATTGGAATATATACTTCTCTCTTTCATTCAGTTAGCATTAGCTGTTGTTAGCAGCTAGTTATGTAAACAGGAACATTCATCACTCATTTCGTGTCCACATGTCAGAATGAATGAACCCATTTCTTTATCCAGGTTGCCTGCAATGATTTTTAAATCCAGCAGATGTCGCTGTTAAGCGATAAACCAACACAGAGTCAACTCAGAACAAACAGAGTCTGGAGTGTCTGACAGTTTGGTCTTTAGCTTCGTGTCTGTGAGCTGTCACAGGTTTATGAACTCTTTAGAGACTTTATTTAAAAAGGATATTACACACAAAGTTTCCAGAGAGCAGTAAACATATATATGTTACTGTAAACAGCCACGTTACGTTACAAAGGAACCGACACACCTGAAGGCAATGATATTATCGCTAACGCTAGGCTAACTCATGCTAACTTAGCTACTTTACAAGCATCACTTAGCTTCTGAGTGAGTTTTAAAGGACGAGATTCTCCGGTGTCTTTTCTCCACAGATTACAGGAGCAGTTAATAAAAATACACAGTGCAGAAAGAGCAGTTAAACATGTGGCTCCAAACAAACAACATGTTATTAACTGTGATGCTAACGCTAATGCACCTAGCAGCGACATTAGCACCATGCTAACTCACCTCTGGTGGAGTTTTCCCGCTCCTCCTGTCGTTGGACGGTGTCTCTGAACTTTACACAACATTTTCAGACCGGGGCCGTTTCTCTGTTCAGCTCCCGGGGTTTTAAATTTCGCTCCCGCCATGACGCGACTAACGTCCTATTAACTGCGCCATGTTGTCTGACGTCACTATTTATAACTGAAGTGCGCATGCGGTGATGCGTTAAAGGATCGCGGAGGGTCGTAAAAAACAAAACTTTCATCCTGCAGAAATATCTGGTGCCTCATGAAGCTTTGAGAGACTCTCAGAGCTCTGATTTCCTACAGGGACAAAGTCAGTGAAGGGCACAGTGTTAATTTAAACAATCATTTTAATTTCAGCTTCACTGAAAAGTGTAACCAATATGTCCAAAGATAAACAGCCTCAGTAAAGATACAGTCTGAAGACAGGTGATGATTCATGTGATGGTCAAATTAAAAATATATCAATAAATAACTGGCATCATTTAACCAGGTTCAGATTTTATTTTAATTTGTTTTTACAGAACTTTTCTAATCATACGACCTCTTCATATCAACCAGTCTGTTCCACTACAGGTCACATCCACACAGACTGGAGGAGCCTGATCGTCAGGAACAGACAGACTGCAGATCCATTTTCTCACACTGAGTCTGAACCTGACTGGTCAGAGATTTTAAAACTGTCTTTATTTCCTCTAAAATGTTATGAGTTCTGTTATTATCCTTTCAAATTCATCCAGAGCCCTCTGATACTCATCGGCCACCTGTGGAACCTGAACTAAACGTGCAGGTGTTCTGAGTCGTTCAATGACATCAAACAGTTTCAGTATTTTCATCTCCAGTCTGATGAACTTTGAGGCGTCAGCTTCCACTGCTTCTCTCCGGAGATCTCCACATGTCGTCTTTACGTCCTCCAGCTCCGTCTTCAGTGCTTCAACAATCCTCCTGAGCTCCAGTAGTTTTTCCATTCTCTCTGCATTCCTCTCATCTCGTAGATTCACGAGTCCCAGACCAAAAACAGCAGCTGATCCTGCAGTAGAAGCTGCTGCTGCAGCTCCGTATATCGCTAAACTCAAACCTCCAGTGAAAGGAGCAGCAGCCACAGCCACTCCAGCTCCTGCCATCCCGATGACCCCTGCTGCCATCATGCCTTTCAGCTCCGCAGCCCACGTCTGAAGCTCATCCACAATCTGTCTCATCCTGGCTTTGTTCTGGTGAAACTGCTCGATGAACGAAGCTGCAAAGTTTGGAGGAAGGTCCTCGCTCTGTCTTCTTCTTGATCCACTTGAACCCATCTCCAGGAAGGTTCCTGTTTCCTGTCAGAGGAGCAGGTTTCACAGTCTGATCATGTCCATCCTCTTCTGTGAGAGGAGACAAACAGGAAACAGCTCAGTGATCTGCTCTCAGATCAGTTACAGAGAGTTCTTCCTGCTCTGTCAGGTTAATGAAGGGATGTGCTTCTTCTCACCTGTGTCTCCACAGTCAGTCAGCTGATCAGGTTTCCTCAGGTACAAACACAGAGAGACAAAGTTAAATCAGGACGAGACTCAGAGTCCAGACCTCAGGTCCTGACTCCTTCAGACTGAATGTTCACTTCTACCTGTTCCTGTACTGAGACGTCTTTATGACCTGCAGAGTCCAGAGTCCATCTATAGGTTCAGTGGAGCTATAGAAAGGTGTAGAATCAGAGCAGGATGGTTCAGTTCAGTGTTTATTGGTTTAGATAAGAAAGTCTCTCAGTGTGGATCTATAACCCTGTGGGACTGACTGCTGTGTGTTACCTCTCTGGTTCCTCCTTTACTGCTTTACAGGATGAGATAAGATGAATGTTATGAGTCTCACATTGGTCCTGGATGTAGACAGGTGAGAAAAACACTGACATCATCATATTCACATGAGGTGTGAACATGAATTATTTCATTATAAAGGTTTAGACTCTACAGTGACCTAAACCCTGTTCTTTGTTTTTCTGATGTGTGTCTGAGCAGGAAACTGTCACCACAGTTAAGATTCAGGTTTGTTGTAAAGTTCGACTTTAACACAACAAACATCCAACGAGGAAACTTTGTTTCCTGTTTTCTGGGAAAACTAAAATCTATTCGCTCCTACAAAGACAAATGAATGAGTGGATCATGGTTGTGTGGTGTCACAGGCTGCAGCTACCTGACAGGACCACTAGGTGGAGCCTGACCTCTGTCCACCTGCTCAGAGTGACCTCTGATTAAAGTATGGCGCCCTCTGCAGCTGAAGCAAATAAAGGCTCTAAAAAATAAGAAGCTCTAAAATCTCAGATCCACTGTCATTAAATCCTGTGTTCAGTCTGTTTGTTCTCACACCACAAACACAATGAAATGAGTTCATACGACACATGCGACTGGTCAGAGACAGAAAAGTCTCTCTTTGTGACAGATACTAAACCTTCACTCAGAGACCAGAGATTAACTGTTTTCATATATAAAACAGTCTCATTCACATTTCTCAGACTTCATACCTCACAAATGACTGGAGTTCTGTTTCTAACTGTACTGTAGTGTATAATTTTGTCAACAGCTATGTGATGTGCAAAGAGTGAAGTGCCTCTAAAGAGAGAGTACTGCAATAAGCTAATGATCTTAAAGAAATAAACAGTATTATCAATATTTACTGTATGATTCAAAGAAAACATGATATGTGTTAAAGGTGCATGCATACTTTGTGTAATCCATATTAAAATGTGAAAAAGATTTATGATTTTTTTTTAAATGATACAAGGAAGAGTTAAGAAATAATGGTGTAAAAATGAAAGATAACTTAGTTTTAAAAAATACAACCAGGACAGGCCAGAACATAACGGTGTAAAGCAGAGAGAGAACAGGCCAAATGAGGACAGGGCCCTGACATGACCCTGTAAGCTGGAGTATGGCCAGAAGAAAAACCCAGGTACTTTCCAGGAGATAGTGACATTTGGTGATAAGTTAATAGTGTATTTTAATGAGGGGACCAAGGATGGACAATTAGACCAAGCAATGTTTTAATGGTGTATATTTGACAAACCAATAAAATGACCTGAGAGGCGTGGAAAGCCACAGCCAAAACTGTATAAAAAGAGGGACAGAGCCACTACAGTTCTTCTGGTGTATCATGTTTGCACTGTGAACTGTTCTCTGGTTTCTTTGTCGACAAATAAACTCTGCTGCCTTGGACACTGTCGTCTCCTGATAATTTTTGAACACCTGATTCTGGCTGAAGATTTCTGATCGCAGCTCAGTGGTTTGGGACTTTAAACCCAAATCCACGTCAGTACAAGTTCATCACAAGTCTCCATATACTCTGCAGCTTTCACTGAAACACTGGTGGTCAGAGGTTTTCAAAACTCACCAACAGATTCAATGTGTTAATCCTTTCTTCATCTCCAAATGAATCCAAAAGATCTTCACATTCAGTCTTTACATCCTCCAGCTCACTGTTCGGTGACTGAGCAGTCCTCATGAACTCTTCTGTTAAGTTGGTCACTTTCGTTCTCTCTTCTGATGTTATTTTCTCCTTACTAGTGAAACCAAGAAAGGTCCTCTTCATCTGGGAGAGCACTGTTCATCCAGACTCCACACACTGCTCAAGGAGCCGTCGGCGTCTTCACGTATGATCTCCTCAACAAATCTACAAATGACTCCACTGAGAAAATGGCGGTCATGTTCTCTGTGCCCTACGACTTCAACCTGTATTCAAACTGGTTTGCAGCAGGAATCTTTGTCAAGAGCAGAGAGTGTAATTATGATCTGTATCATCAGATGTACTACGACACAGGCAAGATATTTACCAGAGAAAAGGCTGGCTCTGGTCTCAGGTACATCAGGTACAAGATGTACCATCTTGGCCTCAATGTCAGACACTTTCCAACCTGATATCAAGGTGGAAATAAGTGGCAGCTGAGATGTAGCTCAGCCTGTAGGTTCTCAGACACATTCAGGCGTTTTTAACAATATTCTCTCATGTTTTTATTGAATGAGGAGTTTGTGTTGTATCATGTTGATGAGTTTTCCTCTGAGTGTGAAGAATTAGGACTGTAGACTTCAGATGTAAAACAGTAGTAGATCACAGGATCAAAATGAAGAAATAAAACTGCTGTATTTGTTGGATCACTGTGTTTTCAGGTGTAATGTCTAATGATGATGTAAACTGTGATAAAGTGAATCAGTGTGAAGCTCAGACATTCAGTAAATCCACCGTCAGTCGTCCTCTGGGTCTGTTCATCCTCAGCCATCTGAAACAAGTCATCTGCAGCACTGAGTCAGAGGACTCTACTGTTTCTACTGTGATTGAACTCATACAAAGAACACACACAACACTGTCATTTACATTTACTAATACATCCATGGAGGTTACAGTGACCTTTGACCTTTGGACACCAAAGTCTAATCAGTCCATCTGAATGTTTGTACAGAGGAGATATGTCCGTCAGTCCAACACAGGACAGAACCACAGCTGAACTCTTTGACAGGTTTTATTGACTGAAACAACAACAGCAGAGTTAAACCAGACTCCATCCCCTCACTCCTGAACATCACAGGGTGGATATCTACTCTCTATCCCCAGGGTCAGAAAGAAAACGTGCTGAGATCATGAGCACAATAAATATTCACAACATAAGAAGGAGAATACTTCATCAGTGGTATGATCAGACAGGAAGTGTCCTGTTCTCACAGGGACGAGGTCACTAACAGGACAAACACCATAAATACAAACGCACATCTCTACGTCTCATTAATTAGCCCGTTTAATACAAAAGACTTATCATACATATGTACAGACGTGAGGAGGTGAACACTGCACTCAGATCCGTTTCCTCCTGACGCACCTGACGCTCAGCTGAACCTGCCAGCAGGATGTCCTCATCCACACCTCACCTGACCGCCATTAAAGGACCACACCTGTGTTTCTACCTGTGTCTCTACCTGTTTCTACCTGTGTTTCTACCTGTGTCTCTACCTATGTTTCTACCTGTGTTTCTACCTGTGTCAGCATTTACCACTCATCAGTTACCTGTGGTGTTCCTCAGGGCTCTGTACTCGATCCTTTATCATTCAAACTTTAATGGAAATAAAGTGAATCTAAAACTTGGTTGAAGCTGAATTAAATTCTTTATACCATCCAGCAAAGAAGTGAAGCTACAACACAGAAACACAGGAATGGTCCTTTAAAGGTCACTTTTCTTCAGCTTATTTCTCATCAGCAGTGTATCTACAACTTAATTCAAACTGTGCAAGTGTAAATTATTCATCTTCCATTTTCATTTTTACACCTCGTTTCCACACAGTTTGGTTTTTTTCCTGTAATTCTGTTTAGTCCTGCAGGGATGATGTGTTTCTGTCGTCCAACCTGACATTAGCATCAGCCTGGTTCCCTCCCATCTTTTTTAAGACATGTAAAAGCTTCAAACATCAGGAGTGGGGGATTTACTGACCCATTTTATGTCGGAGAATAAAACCTGAAAATGTCTTGAGCTTGTGTTAAAACCACAGACCTTATTTCAGACATTTAACCAGAAACACACTGACAACAGGAAGAGCTAACATGCTAACATGCTAACTTACTTCCTGGTTTTAGGATCAGCTCTGTGTTCCCTAGTGTTCAACAGCTCCTCAGCTGTGGAGCAGATCAGTATGAACTCTGTATGTGGCGTCTGTTTGTAGGTGAACTTCCTGTGGCAGACGTTGGACTGGACGTACAGAGCTGTGTGGAAACGAGGTGATAAATATTTCACCTTTAAACATGATGTGGAGAAAGAGTTTTAGTCGATCAAGTCACAAAAACCACATTTAGACGTGAACATGATGAGTCCTCATCACCTTCAGATCGCAGGTGTACACACCCTAACCAATCACATTCAGGAGCTGCATATTCACTTCAATAAATCCACAACATCAACATCTCAGAATAAAAACATAAATAAAGTCCCAGGACCTTCATTAAACCTCAGTAAAGTGTCAGACATGCAGCTGCAGCTCAGACAGTAACTTCAGCAGGAGAGTAAGAATCAGAGGTGGAACTGTGATAACATCAATATTCATTCCTTCATCGACCGAGACGACCGGAGCAAACGATGGAAATGTTTCCAGGTGACAGAGCTTCACGGAGACATGTGACCTGTTACCTTCAGTTGGGGTGCATGCTGGGAGAGGAGTGTGGTACATTCACTTCCTGCAGGTGGAGGCGTCGACAGTGATGTGGGCGTTGGTGTGCGGTTCCAGTTTGACTCCTCCCCCGTCAGACATCGTCAAATATCCGGCTGCGAGACGACGACATGGACAGGTAACGTCCTCCCGAGGGTCTGAGGGACAGAGCACAGGTGACGACAGCTCCACAGGTAGAAAACAGTCTGATAAACACGGTATTTATCTCTGTACAGGTGAAGCAGGACTTCCTGTTTACCTGCCGGAGTCAGCGTCCAGAGGGTCGTCAGTCAGAGCGTCAGCGTTGAAGTCTAAAGGCTCAGCGTCCTG
This sequence comes from Lates calcarifer, assembly GCF_001640805.2. Taxonomy (NCBI): domain Eukaryota; kingdom Metazoa; phylum Chordata; class Actinopteri; family Centropomidae; genus Lates; species Lates calcarifer. The sequence goes on from NC_066841.1 coordinate 20,476,451, forward strand.
CAGCAGCTCGATGCAGTCTCTCTCCGCCCGACTCCCAGAGCGAGAATACTTCGCCTCTGTTCATCAGATGACAGCAGAGATCAGAGATCATTGATCAGTGATCAGTGATCATCATTGATCAGAGATCAGCTCATTGATCAGGGATCAGTGTGGTCGTGTGTCTGTTGCTGTGTGACTCACGTCTGTTGCTGGAGTTGACTGAGTCAGAGTAACTGGTCTCCTTCATCTCGTGGCTGCTCCGGTTCCTCGCAGCGTACTCCTCCCTCGGGTTCCCGTAACGCTCCTTCCACTCCTACAACACAGCAGAGAATATTATATTATATAATAATATATATTATATTATTATAACACGTGTTAACACACATGTTGAAACCAGAGGCAGGAGCGAGTCCGAGACACTGAGCTCTGACTGACTTTGCTGGAGGAAGAAGGAAACCGGTCGACTCACCCTCCGTCTGTTCTCACCCTCCTCGATCCTCTGTCTCTTCCGTTTCTCTGTGAAAACAACACAAGTGTTTGATGTGATTGTTCAGTTTCACCTGCTGCGTTTGTCTGTGAACGCTTCACCACGCTCACCCCGTCGGATCAGCTCCTTCCCCTCATCGATCAGGTCAGAGGTCATTTCACTGTCGCCCATGAACTGCTGGAAGCCCAGAAGGTTCAGGCAGCGAGTCCCCAGACTGAGGAGAGACGACAGGTAATCCTCATGAAGGGAGGCAGCGTGTGCATGTCAGGTACAACCAGAGACTGTTTGTGACCTTTGACCTTTGGGAGTGACCAGCTGCTGCAGCAGATTCAGCCTCAGAGCAGACGATCAACATGTTTGATTAAAGAGAAGAAGAAGCCTGAAACTTCCTGTCTGATCTGCAGGTAACTGCTGCAGCTGCAGGTCAAAGGTCAGAGGTCAGAGACAGTGAAGCACAGAGGAGGACGTCGACCTGTCTGACCTGAAGTAGGTGGCGATGCAGAGGATGACGATCAGCATGGGGTAGTAGATGTAGAAGCCGTTAGCGATGAAGGGGAGAACATGCATCGATCCCATGATCTGAAAGACAGACACCTGAGTCACACCTGAACTGTCCTGTCACACACACACACACACACACACACAGGTGCTGATGAGACGTACTGAGGTGTAGGCCGTCTGCTCCTTCTGCTGGTGGGAGATGGCAGAGTCCATGTGGATCAGACCCAGGAAGTTGAGACACAGAGGAGGAGTCAGACGACAGAACAGCCTGCAGGAGGCGCCACAGGAACGTTAGTCCATGATCTGAGAGAGTGAGTGTGTGTGTGTGTGTGAGTGTGTGAGAGTGTGTGAGTGTGTGCAGTGACTCACATGCCGCTGAACTGCAGGCTGTAGGCGTCGGTCTGGTGATGGGAGGCCAGGTAATAATAGTTAAAGACCCGGATCCGGAACACAGTGGAGTAAACGCAGGTGCACAGGAAGAAGATGGTGATGAAGCACGCCATCTGGTGGACAGAGGTGAGACAACACACCTGTTCAACTGACCCACAAGGAGCAGAGACACAGACGGACCGATCAATAACCTGAGTGATCAGATGAATCAGCTGCATCAGTGAAAACACACTGACACACTCAGACTGACGGAGAGGAAGTACGAGGACCGAGACCTGGTCCAGGACTCCAGAGGAGACACGTGAAGGTCCAGGTCCTGATAAAGAACTCATCCAGTCTTACTGTAACAACATGAATCTCTGCTGCCATGAGGGTTCTGGTCTGTTCAGAACCCTGAGGCTGTGATGGACCTGGTCACCTGTGCAGGTGTGTCTCACCTCGATGTACAGGTAGTTGTAGTCTCTCTCAGCCAGCTGGATGAAGACGGCGAACAGGGAGAGGACGGGCCGGGTGCTGAAGAAGGTGCACTCGGACCAGACCACGGCCACGCTGAACAGGGTCAGGACCACAGACAGCAGCCGGTAGAACCAGCGCTTCAGGAGACACTCCCAGTACCACTCTGTACAAACACACAGAGGGGGGGGTGAGTTCAGGGCTCAGAGGCACTCAGGCAGAGCTCACTGACCGACACAGGTCTGGCTCAGACCCACCTACGGTCGGAGTGTAGACGTATCTGCTGATCCAGCCGACCGGCTCCGACGACGGGAAGCTGCGGACAAACTGGTGCGTGGAACTGGTCTCGTTCTTGGCCACGTCCTCCAGGTGGATGGCCTGCTGCAGGAGGATCTGCCACTGCACACGGGTCCTGTTGTGTCTCTGGACCGCGTAGATCACCTGCACACACACACACACACACACACACACACACAGGTTAACAGGTGGAGAGAGGAGCTTTGACTTTGTTCTCCCTCAGGATTTAAACCTGCAGCTGCACAGACTGAAGCAGCTCACAAACCAAACACAGGAAGTAGAGGCTGATGTTTCTGGGAGAATCCTGAGTCAATCTATAGAATCTATAGATTTCAAGAATGTAACTGTTCTCTGATTACCACCTGTTTAAAGTGTTTAACGCTGCACATACACAGGGAAGTTTACAGAGGGAACATCACACAGAGAAGTTCATTCAAATTTCACCTCATCACAAACGTCTCACAGACTTTTAATCCTCTCTTCTCGTTAGTTATTTAAATGAAATAATTGTACATGTACACACAGGCTCTTTGGAGTTTAAACCCTGAAGCCTCAGGACTTCATGAAGCCTGAGGACTGATCAGGTGATGAAGGTCCAGTCTGACGGAGACCGACTGAAACATGATCCTCTCACCTGCTTATGAAGCTTCACCAGACTCTTCTCGCTGGGATACGTGTTCTGTTTGTCATCAAAGTCCTCGTAGTCGTCCATGTTCCTGCCCATCTTCTCCTGGTAGTCCAGCGGGCACTGAGGGAACAGATCGATCGGTCTGATCAGTGATATCTGATCAGTGATCTATCAGACTGAGCGCTGAGCCTCCACTCACCTTCCTCAGGATGGTGTCGATGTATTTCCTCAGCGGGTGGTTGTATTTGATGGATTCACTGACCTTTCTCACCTCCTGCAGCAGAACAGACGTCACATTAAAACACTGGCACTGACTCGTCGCAGTGACCTCACTTCCTGTCTCTCACCTCCATCACGTCCTCCAGGTTCTCCTCTGCGTCCGCCTTCTCCGTCATCAGCTTGGACGCCTTGAAGTAGGTCTTGATGAGCAGGTGTCCGTGTCGGGAGGCGTTCCAGTAGGAGCGGGGGATCTCCACCAGGCCGTAGCCCAGCAGCAGCACCAGCAGGAACAGACCCCAGGTGTTGGCCGCCGTGATGCCGATGGTCTGCAGCTCGTACCTGAGGAGGAAGCACGGCACGGTCGCACACAGAGAGAGGAGGACTCAGCTGAGGTAGTTACACTGATACTGGCTCAGAATATCTGAGGGAATGATCTCGTCCTAAAAAACCTAAAGTCATGGTTCCTGATGCAGAGTCACAGAAGAAACTGAAGAAGATTTTTACATTTTAACTGGAGTTTTATGGCAACAAGAGGTTTCATTTTGCAGTTGAAACTACGAAGGAATAAAGATCTCGTTTCCACTCTTTCTTAAATATCTTAAACATACTGTGAGAGCACTGAATCAAGTTGAGTTGATGGTAGAGATGTTTTTAACTCGGTTTCTTTAAAGAATCATCAGAGCAGAGACTCTGGTGTGGATGTGAAGATACGACTGCACAGACGCTGGATAAAGTTAACCTGAGAGTTCCTGTCTCTCAGAGAGTGTGTGGTGAGGACGTCCTCACCAGGAGAGACGCCACCCAGGATGAACGGCCACGTAGATGAGCAGCGAGCCAAAGATCAGCAGGTAGGTCCCGTAGTAGATGGCGTTTTCTATCAGAGCGGTTTTGATTTTGCCGGTGATGGAGAAGCCTCCAGAGCGAGCGTACGACTGCATGAAGGGCAGCAGCAGCCTGACAACACACAGCAGGAGAAACAGTCAGTCAGCAGCTTCACCTCCTCACAGAGATCAGATCTAAATGGAGCACTGACCATGTGAGGCACTGGGACGTCCAGTACACCACCCTCCAGAACACAGGCATGATGCCGTCAGGGATGTAGCTCCACGGCCTGTAGCACGGCTGTGGAACGCTGTCAGAGAGAGGAAGCAGAGGCTGCGTTAAAGGACTGACATCCAGGTGGAGGTGAGCTCCCTCCAGGTGTCCACCTGTAACTGGTCTGTCTGTCTGTCTGTCTGACTGTCCTCTGATTGATGTGAGGACGTTACTGAGACGTCACGTTCACGAGGAGGAGACAGACGACCTGAAAACATAAGCTCCGCTCTAGCTCAGGTGAGTGCAGCTTCTCAGGTGTGTACCAACCTTTTAGTGGGCGTGACCGAGGTGTTTGGTGCCGTGTGATTGGACGGTAACGGGCCGACAGTGGGAACAGAAACATGCTCGTCGTGGTCGATCTTACACTGCTTGTAGATGGTCTGTGAGGAGAGAGCAGAGTGAGTCCAGGTGTGTGCAGGTGTCAGAGGGCCATACCTGCAGCGTCTGCGTTCAGTACTGACCGTGCTGACGTCCAGAGGTAAGATGAAGACGATGAGGAAACACAGGTACCAGGCCAGCAGCGTGCCGAACAGCACCATGCGCTGCTGCTTCTTGAAGTCTCCATATCGGTGCAGGAGGAACAACGCCAGGAAAAACACCACCACGATCTCGATGCCCAGAGCCGCCCCGCTCATCCCGCCGCAGTCCTCGACTCAGGAGCCCGACACGAACCTGCAGGAGGAGAGAGGCCAGGTAAAACACCTGAGGACAGCGAGGACAGAGTCATTTCTTCATGTCTAGAAACACTCATCTCGCTGTGGTCGTCCTGTCCCTGATGAAGGAGACGCTGACACACACCACAGTTTACTGTAACTTTACCTGTGGATTTCCCATCATTCACTCTGAATCCACAGTGACAGGTGAGTTCTTCACATCCAGTGAGAACAGGAGGAACAATCGCAACAAGAAAAACCTGATGACTCACCACAGTCTGACACACCTGTCCTTCACCTTCACATTTACAAACACCTGAATCCAACAACATCATCTTCTGTCCCACACCTGAGCTCACCTGATCTCTGTGATCATTCAGATCATCTTCACTGAAGGCTGAGCTCAGGTGAATCTGACACATCAGAGCTGATCTCTGATCAGTATCAGGTCTTAATGTTTGAACTTCAGAATCAGGACAGACAGAGACACACAGACCTGTAAACTGTGAACGAGTCTCTGTGGGGGGGGGGGGGGGCATGATGATGACTCAGAGACAGACGGAGGTTTAACTGCATCAGGTCCTGATTATCATTTAAATCAGATCAATACTGACTCTGATCAGATTCATATACTCACAGGGTCCTGGTTCTAATCGATCAAACTGATCAGCTTTCATTATTGATATGGTATCAGATAAAGTTTGACTGGAGACTGTGAATCAGTGGAGTTACAGTTACAGTTACAGAGGTAACTAAAGTACAAACCTGAGAGGAAAACAGCTGATGTCTGAGTTTGAGCAGTAAGACACTTCCTCCTCCTATCAGCTGATCACATGACTGATCACTGATCACATGACGGATCACATGACTGCCCAGACATCTCTGAGCCTGCGGTTCATTCAGTTTGTTTTTCTGCAGAAACATTTGATTTGTGTGAAATATTTCACTCCACATGTTCGATTGATGAATTGATAAATAGATTGATTGATGGATTGATTGATGCTCACCTCCATCAGCACTCTGCTGTCCCTTTACTGTGATTCTACCTGTATGTTTCTACTCAATCGCTGTGTTTAGTTCTAGTTAAAGATCACTTCCTGTTTCCTGTCTGAGTGCTGATCAGCTGTAACTGAGATCAATAACATGTATCTGGTTCTGATTCCATAATAACTGGATTGTTCCTGTGTGTGTGTGTGTGTGTGTATGTGTATGTGTGTGTGTGTGTGTGTGTGTGTGTGTGTGTGTGTGTGTGTGTATGTGTGTGTGTGTGCATGTAAATCAGATGTATCCAGATGTCAGCAGCTGTCTGTTCCCCGGTCAACCAGCTCAGTAATAACGTTACAGCTAGCTAACACAGCTAACACAGCTAACACGGTTCGGTCGCTGCCGTGTCGGCTCTCACCGTGGTTTATGTGTTGTGGTTCGGACCCTCCAGAGGACGGTAAGGGGCTCAGGACTCTCCTCAGGCCGCGGTGACTTTATATTCCTCCGTGTTTTCCATAAAATCCCTCGGTTTGTGTCGTTAGCGCAGCAGCATCGGTCACATCCGGGTTCTGTGTCAGGACGAGCTGGGAGGAGCGGACGATGGCGTCAGAGACTGGCAACGCCGTGGCTGCCGCGCGTGCGCAGCAGCTCGTGTGGTCCGCACCTGCTCCGTCTTCCTCTTCTGCTGAACGCGTCACCGCCCCCTGCAGGACGAGTCATGAACTAATGCAAACAATCAGGACAAGAAGTACATTTACTCCATTACAAATCTATTTTATAGATATGATGTGTGTGTGTGTGTGTGTGTATATATATATATATATATATATATACACACACACATATATATATATATATTACAATAATAAAAGAAAAGAAAATATCAGAGTGTGTATCAGTGTGTGTTTGTGGTGTGTTTGAGGACGTGCAGAGCTCAGGTAGAAAACAGCAGCGGCTCTGATCGATCACAGATTAATGTTTCACTGATCTCAGAGCTGATGAGGAAAGAGTCTGGTTTCAGGTCACAGACCCTCATACAGTGCAGTCAGGGACAGAGTCCTTATCATTAACCTGATCTTTCTCCTCTTGGACTTCATCGTTCAGGAGGTTTTATCCCTGATCAAATATTTACAGGATGAGCAGAGAAACACAGATCACACATCTGTTCACATCCACTCACTCCATCCTCTCTGTGCTCTGATCTGACAGAAGTCAGAACAGCAGAGGGTTAGGGTCAGGGGTCAGGGGTCAGGGGTTAGGGGTTAGGGTTAGAGAGTTACAGAGCAGCAGCTTAGTGAGCCAGGATCTGACACCACATCTAGTTTGTTCAGATGATCTGAGATCAGTTTGTTTGTTGTACCGTTACAGCTCGTCCTGTAAACTCAGGTGTGTAACTGGTCCCAGGTCAGAGCTGTTTACCTGTTGTCAGCTGGTTTCATGTGTTGTGGGAGGAGCAGGTTCTCCATCAGCTGACCACCTGCTCCACCTGCTGACTGATCACAGACCAGACGATGATACAAACCAACACAGTTCAGCTGCTGTGATCTGTGTTTGATCGTCTGGTTCCAGTCCAACATCCTGCTGGGAAACCTGTTACTGAGACCAAGCACCAGGAAGTCAGTTAGCATGTTAGCATGTTAGCACTTCCTGTTCCCTCGTCCCACAGTCAGTGTGTCTCTGGTTAAAAGTCTGAGATAAGGTCAGTGGAACTCAGAGCTAAATGAAAGGACCAGCTGGAGGCTCAGCGGAGGAGAAGAAGAAAATCCCCTCAGCTTCCTGTGGAGGAACCAGGCTGATGCTAAGTTCAGGTCTGGACCTCAGAGACACATCGTCCCTGCAGGAGTCTACATCCAGACAGTGCTCCACCTGCTCCACCTCCTCCACCTGACTCCACAGATCAGGACCCAGAGGATCCTCTGACCCCCAGAGGTCATGGTCCAGGCCCAGAGGGGTCAGAGCTATTTTGGTGTGTCACATGGTTATCTCTGACCAATCAGAGTGAGCGTTTACGTTGTTTCAGTTTGTCTGGAGATTTCACTTCAGTTCATTAGAGAATGTTCAGAGACTGAGACCAGATCAAACTAAATGTTTGACTTCAACACACTACACTGTGTATGTGTGTGTGTGTGTGTGTGTGTGTGTTGGGGGTGGGGGGGACGCTCCTGACCCCGCCGCTCCGTCGATCACTCTGCCGGCGTCCTCTCTGATTGGCTGTCTGCAGGTGTTCACGTGAACTCTGGGTGGTTTTCGAAGCCTCGAGACAAAAAAAGTTCAGCGAGTGAAGGAGACGGAGAGAGGCTCGCGAGCTGAACGGAGAGCTTCCGCGTCATCAGACGGTAACGATGCGTTCACACTGAGGCTGCACCGAGAACCACCCAGTGCCCCGGAGAGCCGGTCCACGGTCCTCAGGAGCGGCTCCAGGTCCAGGACTCAGTGCGGACAGGTTCCTGTGGTTCCGCGTGCGGTACATTTCCGAGAAGCCAATTAAAACCGAGCGGTGACTGAGACTGAGGGAGCAGGGAGGTGGAGGAGGTGGAGGAGGTGGAGAGCCGCGGACAGGAGGAGGTCTACAGAGGGACAAAGAGGACACGGCGGGACGGTGTGAGGTGGGTGTGTGAGCCGAGTGTCCGACATTTTTTACAGTGGAGGAGAAACTTCCGCAAAGTCTGCACCGAGAATAAAAGCAGACACACTGAGGACCTGTCCTCCTCTGTCCTCTGTCCTCAGTCCTCTGTCCTCCTCTCTCCTCCTCTGTCCTCCTCCTCTCTCCAGGTGTTGATAATGTTCCTAATAAAGTGATCAGAGCCTTCAGTCTGCAGCTGAACTGAGACGTTTTAAACTTTAATAAAGAAAATATTGTGACAGAACAAAGAGCTGATAATGTTGAACACTGAACAGATCAATAAGTTGATTGATCAGCTGATGAATGAAAGGTTTTAATGTTGCTTCATCTCGTCCTGAGTTCTGCTGTTTACCTGTTTCACTTTCAGCGTCTCAAGATAACTTCTGTTGTGAATTGGCGCTATATAAATAAAATTTGACTTGACTTGACACTGAACGTTCATCTGTGATCTTTAGTTTCCTGATGAACTGATGAACTGTCCAGCTTCATCAGACATTAACCATCAGAGAAAGCAGCTCAGTCAGTGATGACCGTCTCCTCCTGGTGACTCTGAAGCTGCAGCCTGGTGGAAGCTGAGAAGCTGAACTCTGTAGGCGGCGGTGGACACGAGTCACAAGTGTCACCTCACCATGAAATGAACTCCTGATGTCTTGTGGTCGTGTTAAAACTGATCACAGATCTGTTATCTGATGAGAACTGATCTGACCTGAACCTTATCTGGACTTTATTCTTTTTATTTTGCAGTTTGCCTGATGTGACCTCTGCCTCAGTGAAAACGATGGTTGAGTCTCTGAGAATGAATGAATGAATGTCTCTTCTCTCTGTCTTCAGTGTTTCCTCTGGAGATCACCATGCCAATCGACATGGCTCTACCTCTGTATTTGACCAAAGAGGAGTTTGTCTACAGGAACAAACCTGCTCTGAGCTCCTGCCTGAGGTTTGAGCCTTCGCACCGCGTGGATCTCATTGAGCCTGAGGACGGACGATCCTCCACCAGGAACACAAGGAAAGCTAAAAAGCGGGTGACGTTTGCTGATCACAAAGGCCTGTCTCTGACCAAGGTGAAGATCTTCTCCGAGTTCGACGACCCCATCGATATTCCTCTGAACATCCAGGAGATGCTGAACTCGGCTCTGTCTCTGACGGCTGAGGAGGACAAACTGGTCCTGGACTTCTCCCAGCCCTCCTCAGACTACCTGTGCTTCCGTCAGAGCCTGGAGAGGAACTACGTCTGCCTGGAGCACTGCGTCCTGAAGGAGAAGGTGTTCGCAGGAACCGTTAAGGTTAAAAACCTGTCCTTTGAGAAGTCGGTGAAGCTGCGGGTGACCTTCGACTCCTGGAAGAGCCACACTGACGTGGACTGCGTCTACGTGAAGGACACGTATCCCAGCTCGTACAGCGACACCTTCTCCTTCGAGGTGTCTCTGCCGGACGAGCTGCAGCGTCACGAGCGGGTGGAGTTCGCCATCTGTTACGAGGTGGACGGGCGCGAGCACTGGGACAGCAACCAGGGCACCAACTACAGGATCGTCTGGTCGTCCGTGAAGAGGAGCCATCAGGACGCCTGCAGCCGCCGCACGGACTCCTTTGACTTTGGGATTCACTTCGACAGATTCGGCAGCCCCACCTGTTCACACGGGATCTTCCCCGATTGGCCGAGTTACGCCGGATACGAGAACATCGGGCCGTACTACTGAACGTTGGTGTGGCTGATTTTAAACCTGTTGCTGGATGAAGAGTTGCACCTTTAGATGGAAATGTTTCTGAGATATCAGGACTAATATATCATGAAATACTCATCACAGTTTCTCAGGGTGTTTGTCTGATCAACCAAACCTCAGAGGAAACCCTGGCAGCAGCAGACCTTCTGTTTTAAATGATGATGTGGACTGACTTCAGCTGCAGAGAGGCGTTCAGAGTCTGTTTCACCTCCTCTCTGCAGACGGACTTGTCCTCCTGTACGATGTGTGATGCTGCGACAGATCGAAGACGATCAGCAGCTGAAATCCTGGTTCTGGTTGAGTTTCTTCTGCTCTTTATAATCAGAGTTTATCTGCACTGAACCAAACAATATTTTCTATAATGGCCGTGAATGTGACTGTAGGTAAATTCATTCATCACATTTCCTGTTTTTCTTTCTCTTCATCTGACTGTCTCTGCAGAGAAACAGCTGCTGGTATCAGTCAGGCCACTAAACCAGCAGCTCCATTCATTATTCTCCTCAGGGTGAACTGAGTATCAGCTCTGACACATGGTCTCAGTTTCCTGCAGAACCCACAGAGATCCAGTCCTCGGACCACACCTCACAGCCTCCTCCTGAAGTCACAGTTTAATATTTCACAGGATTTCCCAACAGCTGGAGTTTATCTGCTTTCTCTTTCACAATAAAACGTTTCAACACTGATCACTGATTGATCCAGTGTGTGTGGTCGGTGCAGCTGCTGTTTTACTGTTGAAACACTGGAGGGTGTGTGGTGATGATCAGACTGACACTAAATATTCATGTTGATATGAATGTTCCTCTGTGTTTCAGAGTGATGTGTTCACTGTTTGCACAAAACCAAAAAGAAACTACTTTTTTTTCTTGTGATGTTTGTAATTTAGCATTAGCATCATTAGCATCGTGTGTTTTTATTGTCTGTGTGTGTTCACCTGTTCCTCTGCTTCAATGTACATTTTAAAAAAGTAATTTAACAGATGCTGCTCAATAAAGTCGTGTTATAAGCTGGTGTGAAACGTTGAGCTGTGTGAATGTTTTACTGCAGAAACACTGGAATATATTTTCATCCTGAGAGGAGGAGGATGAACACACAGATTAATGTTTGAGATCTCACTGACCTCAGGTCAGTGGACAGGTTCGTTGACAGTAACAGGTCGTTCTGGTCTGAAAGGTTCCTGTCAAACAGCTAATGAGCAGAAAAACACGTTTCAAGCAGAAACTGATCAGGTTTTTCCTCTGAGACTCTGAACGTGTTGACAGAGACGACGCCATCTGGTTTTTACTCTGTTCAGTTCACTGTGAGTTTGTTAAAACCTGAGGACAGGTCTGAGTTTACTGACATGAAGCAGAATGTAACGTCCCTGTACGAGGACGCAGAGTCTCAGGAGGATCAGTCAGAGTCTTTAACTGAAACCAAAGTGACTGCGACCAACATCTGAATCCTCCTGCAACAGGAAGAAGCAGAACCAGAGGATTGAAATAAAAACAGGAGATCTGCACCATGAACCCACATTAAAGCTCCAGAGTCCAGAGCAAATGTTAATGTGCAGAAACAGGTTTATGACCTGTGTGTGTTCACTGCACAGACGTTTTTAAGTCTGTGTGTGTTGTTGTGTAATCAGTGTGTTTAACCTCCATGTCTCTGCCTATATGACCCTGTGGATGTAGGTTGGTCTGACGTGGACCTGGATCTGACGAGTCCTCCTCTGTCCTGGTGTTTGTCCTGAAACTGGTTCATTTACGTAACTGGACTGAACTTTCTGTTTCTTCAGGTTCAGACTGAGACTCTGACTCTGGATCAGCTGGAGGAGCAGCAGTTACAGTAAAAGTACTCAGTTACTCTGTGCTGCTGTTCAGTGTAACTCCCATCATGTCCACTAGATGGAGACACTGCCCCCCCCCCCAGAAGAATAACATGCACATGTCCTTTATCAGCACTAACAGTCACACCTGTGTTTACCTGCTTCATTATCATCATTAATGTCAATAAAACATTTTCATCTCTGATTCTAAAACACGTTCAGCTTCATACATGAGACTAACTCTGTTTATTATCTTCACTGAGATTTTCCTCTGTGCAGGTTTGAAGCGGTGTTCACCCTGAGAGGAGGAGCACTCTCCCTCCTCCTCCACCCTCTCTCCACCCAGCAGGAAGGAGGAGAGAGGGAGGAGGAGGAGGACAGAGGGAGGAGGAGTGTTCAGGGATCTGACGCAGTGTGAGCTGCCGCCGCCTTCACTTCCACTCCCCGCTGCCAGGAAGAGCCACAGCGGCTCCGAAAGCCCGGAGAAAGGCGCGGATAAACCCGGGAAGAGCGACCCAGAGGGACGGGGTCCGGAGGCGATGAGGCCGCCTGTGACGGGCGGACAGTCCCCGCGACACCGGACCGAGGCTTCGGGCTGAAACCCGGAGCTGTGACGGCGGCGGTTTGTTCTCATTGTTGCTGAGTGGCGCAGGAGAAAAGGATGCCTCCGCGGACACACACGCTCCTCCTGCTGCCGTCGAAAAGCTCGATCGTTTCCCGACACTTTCTCTCCTCCCCGACCGAGGCTTCGTTGTTGAGGAGCGCGCTGATTTCTGCAGGAGCCCGTCCACCATGCTGCCCGCTCAGGATCCATGAAAACTCTCAATGAAAACAAGGAGGAGGAGGAGGAGGGGTCCGGCTGCAACGCCATGGAGGACAAGGAGAACAATCTGAAAACGGCCAGGTTGTGGAGGGATGCCGCCCTCCGCTCCAGGAAGCTGCGGAGCAACCTGCGCCAGCTCACCCTCTGCTCCAAGAACAACCAGATCACACTGCCCGACGACATAGCCGAGATAGAGGTGCTCAACCTGGGCAACAACTCCCTGCAGGAGCTGCCAGATGGGCTGGGATCCACCCTCAACAACCTGCGTATCCTGGTCCTCCGCAGGAACAAGTTCACCGCCGTCCCCCGGGTGGTGTTCGAGCTGGGGCAGCTGGTGGAGCTCGACATGAGCCACAACTGCCTGAGGAGCCTCTCTGAGGGCGTGGGTCAGCTGAGGGGGCTGAAGAAGCTATGCATCAGTCACAACAAAATCCAGAATCTGCCGGCTCAGATTGGAGCGCTTCAGCTCCTGGAGGAACTCGACATCAGCTTCAACGACCTGCACGACCTGCCCAGGTCCTTCTCCAGCCTCGGCAGGCTGCGGACGCTGGATGCAGATCACAACAAGCTGAACCAGTTCCCCCCTGAGATCCTGGCCCTCGGCGAGCTGGAGGAGCTCGACTGCTCCGGGAACAAGTTTGAGGCGTTACCAGCGGACATCATGAAGCTGCGGTCCATTAAAATCCTGTGGCTCAGCAGCCTTCATGTGTCCACCTTACCTGACACGTTCTGTCACCTGCACAACCTGGAGAGCCTGATGCTGGATGGAAACAACCTCAGCGTGCTGCCGCCTTCCTTTGGAAATCTACAGAGACTCAAAATGATCAACTTGTCCTCTAACGAGTTCGAGAACTTCCCCCAGGTTATTTTAAGCATCACAGGATTAGAGGAACTTTACCTGAGCAGGAACAAACTGACTCATATTCCTGAGGAGATTGGGCAGCTGGTGAAGCTGGTGAACCTTTGGCTGGACAACAACAACATCACGTATCTGCCCGACTCCATCGTGGAGCTGGAGAAGTTGGAGGAGCTTGTTTTACAGGGTAACCAAATAGCCATACTTCCAGATCACTTTGGAAAGCTGTCCAAAGTGAACATCTGGAAGGTGAAGGATAACCCTCTCATCCAGCCTCCGTATGAGGTGTGTATGAAGGGGATCCCTTACATCGCTGCCTATCAGAAGGAGCTCGCTCATTCCCAGCTCGCCGTGAAGCCGCGACTCAAACTGGTCCTGATGGGGATGAAAAACGCTGGGAAAACCAGGCTGAGGCAGAGCGTGGTGAGCAGACAGCAGGACGTTAAAGGAATCCAGGGAAATAGAGGAATCGAAGTCACTAACTGGGTGGCCGACGCCGATCGCTGTCTCACGTTTCTAGTTTATGATCTGTCAGGGAAGCAAAACTACGACCTCATCAAACCCTTTTTTCTGTCCCCCGGTGCTCTCTACATCCTCGTCGTCAATCTCAAAACGTATTCGCCCAAGAACTTTTACGCCCACGTCGGGTATTTCCTCCACCTCCTCAGTGCCAAAGTACCCCACGCTGTAGTGTGCTTGGTGGGCACGCATGCAGACCTGTGTGGAGAGGTGGAGGTGGAGGAGAAGAGTCTGGACATTCACAGACAGATCGGCCTACAGGAGAAGAGGGACATCCAGAGCCTGAGGAGCCTGGCTCTGCAGGTGGACCAGGCGCTAGAGCAGGGCTACAACGTCCGCACCTCCAGCCCTCACGTCCTCTTCTACGGCGTCTCGGACAGGAACCTGAGGCGGAGGAAGGCTCAGCTGCAGTACATGCTGAACCACCGGCTGCAGATCCTGTCTCCTGTCCTGAGCGTCAGCTGCACGGAGACGCAGAGGAACATCCAGAGGCTGAGGGAGAAGCTCATGTCGGTTGCAGACCACAGGGACATCTTCCCCAACCTCCACCGCGTGCTGCCAAAGTCCTGGCAGATGCTGGAGGAGTTGCACTTTAAGCCCAAAGACTTGTGGCTCTCGTGGTGGGACTCGGCCCGTCTGGGCCTCCAGGCGGGGCTCACGGAGGACCGGCTGCAGAGCGCCTTATCCTACCTGCACGAGAGCGGGAAGCTGCTGTACTTCGAGGACAGCATCACTCTGAAGGAGTACGTTTTTCACAATCTTCCACGGTTCATTGCAATTCTTAACGTCTTCTTCCAGAGGGACGAGTCCACGCTGTTGGACCGGCTCCTGTCTGAGGGGGAGAGGGGGGACAAAGGGAGGGTGAGTCTGGTTATAGAGGACGAGAAGGGAGAGAACCTCAGGGTGACCCATTTGCAGCACCATGTGGAGGGCTTCCTCCAACACGGCCTTCTGCCCTCCAACGTCATCCGCCTGCTGCTCAGACCGCTCATCCAGACCCAGCAGGACCTCCACCTCATCATGGAGCTCCTGGAGAAGATGGGGATCTGCTACTGCATCAACAAGCCCCGCAGTAAGCCTCTGAACGGGGCCACGGTGTGGTACAAGTTCCCCAGCTACGTCAGCAGCGAGGAGCCCCGGGCGGAGCCCCAGGCGGAGGCCTCGGCCGGCGGCAGCTCTCTGCCCCAGTGTCACTTCTTCTCCGTGGAGCAGCTGCACATCCAGTACAGCTTCCCCTTCCTGTTTCCTCCGGGACTGTTCGCTCGCTTCAGCGTGCAGATCAACAGCCACGTGGTCCAGAGGTCGGACGGCCGGCACCAGATCTTTGCCTACAGAGGTAAAGTCCCCGTGGTGATCAGCCACCGGCCCTCCAAAGGGAAGCTGCAGGCAGAGACTCTGTCCATTGCCAGCCACGCCTCGCTGCCCAACATCTGGACGGCGTGGCAGGCCGTCACTCCGCTGGTGGAGGAGCTGAACGTGTTGCTGCAGGAGTGGCCCGGCCTGCACTACTCTGTACATATTCTCTGCTCCAAGTGCCTCAAGAGAGGGTCGTCCAACCCACACGCCTTCCCAGGTAAGTCCTTCTCTTCATCCTCGTTTTCACTCACCAAACACCCTCAGCTGTCTGTGCTTCATCACAACAAACACTAACCATCGTCTCCTTATTTACAAAATCCTGCAGGAGAAATGTTTCGACCCGTCGGTGCTGCAGCTGATTATCATGTTTATTATCTGACAGTTCTTTTCTTCATTAATCATTTAATGTTATAAAACACTGATGCTGTTATAACGTCCCACAGTCCAGAGAGACGTGTTCTCTGTGTTTCAGTTTCAGTGGGAACAGAGAGAAATATGAGCTCCTAACAGAATCTAAACTAATGTGTAGGTTGTACTAATAAATGCACAGTGGAGAAGGTGAAACAGAGAAGTGTTTGACATTTTATACTCAGTTTATCATGAGGTGTAAACAGATGCTGTTGTTGTGTTTTCCTGGTGTCAGCTGATCTGCAGGTCACATGACCAATCAATATGCTGCAGAAACAGTCTGAATGTTTGTGAGTGTCGATGTGTTGAGGCTGTGACAGAAACATGGCGTCATCCTGGAGGGGGGGGGGTAAACAAAGGCTGCTGCCTCTGACATTAGATTAGACAGAGATGGGGGGGGGGCACAGGGGTGGACCCCCCCCTCAGGGCAGAGATAATCCTCGGTGCAGTGATGGAGGACCTGACCTGGTTTCACTGTCTGTCTCAGACTGAAGTGGACCCCCCCCCCCCCCCCCGGTTGTTCAGTAACTCTGGAGTCATGTGATTTAATGTGAAGCTGAAAGTCCTGTTATTGGATTTAGTTTGGATTGAAGTGGTGTCAGTTTCAGTCATGTGACCACAGGATCACTGAATCATTCGTCCTTCATCACGAGCTGAAGCTCAGTGTTGTTGCTGTTTAATATTCTGTCGTTTGGTTTGTTCCTGGTTCTGATAGCCCCCCCCCTCCTCCAAATCCTTCCTCTCTCAGTCTCTGGAAAGTCAGTTCTCTCCTGTGGATTAGTTCCTGTCTGCATCATTTCACATGAAGTCTCAGGTTTTCAGAGCTTTTATTGTGGCGGGTCGAGGCCTCGGACACAGACCAGTGATTATAAAACAGCTCAGACCTGCAGCTGCAGATCTGAGATTATGATCTGCAGCTAAATCCTGCTTCTCATATCAGACTGTTTCACACAGAAAGAAATGAACAGCTTCAGTCTCAGGTCTGAGGGTTATCTATCCTCTCTTCATGTCTCTCTGATCAGCTGTAACAGGAGCTAATAGTTGAATTGATAATGGAAATGATCAGTAGAAGCAGCTCTGTCAGTGACTTCAGGGAAGAGGTTTGTGATCAGGACCAAACTTCCTCTGCAGACCTGAAATATAAAATACTAACGAGGTGGAGGACTCCTGTCCTGTCCTTGTTATTAATGAGAAGAACTGTGTGTTGTTGAGAGGAAAGTGCAGCAGACAGGAACGTGACTGCGGATGTGATAAAATAGTTTGTGTGATGTTTAATGAATCATTTCATCTGTGTGATAAGAGACAGAGGAATTCTGTGTGCTCAGCCGCTCGACTCAGATCAGGAAACACTTTGTGTTTGTGAAGCTGGAGAAAGAAAAGTGTCAGTGGAGCAAAGAAACAGCTTTTTATCAGGCGGCAGGAATTTCCTCTCTGGGTCATGTGACGCATCCAGTTCATAAACAGAGGTCGTCTGATGGAGCTCAGCTGCTCTCAGGGTCTGAGGGGGGACTCAGGTGTGGAGACGGGTCCACTGTGACTCTGCAGCTTCGTTAGTGTTTCCACGGCGACCGCAGGACAACAGGAAGTGAAACACCAAACTGAACCAGGATCAGATTCATATTAAACAGTTTCTCCTGAAACCTGACAGGTCTGCAACAAACACACAACCTGACATCATGATACAAGATAACAACACACACACACACACACACACACACACACACTATGGTCCATTTCCATTTAGCTCTGAGCTCTTCTACAAAAGCCTTTCTTCTTAGAAAGTTAGTGAGAGTTTGAAAGAGCGTGAGTAGAAACACAACGAGGCTGTAAAGGTGGACTGGTGAGTAGATGGGTTTTCATGTTAACGTCCCCGACAACCTCTGTAGTCTCATTTAGACACTCGTTAGCAACCGCCTTTTTTAAGACACGTAAAAGCTTCAAACATCAGGAGTGGGGGATTTACTGACCCATTTTATGTCGGAGAATAAAACCTGAAAATGTCTTGAGCTTGTGTTAAAACCACAGACCTTATTTCAGACATTTAACCAGAAACACACTGACAACAGGAAGAGCTAACATGCTAACATGCTAACTGACTTCCTGGTTTCAGGACTCTGTCTCCAGCTGTATGTGTCATGTGACTGTTTTGGTCCAGTCATGATGGAGTGATCACACCTGGTTTACTTGTGAATGATGTGGATAGTTTGAGTGCTGTGGGAACTCTGTGTTTCAGCTGTCACCTGCAGGTTAAAGCCTGGTGACTCCACCTCCACCTCCTCAGGTTTTAGAGACTGACTGAGCGGTGTTTCGTCGGTCACCGTGCTCAGACACATGCCTTTGGAACGAGGTCTCTCGGCTCATGTCGGAGCTCAGTGTGTTTCATCAGGCCTTTTATGGACATGATATTTTTGGCTGCAGAGTGAAGGCTCCACAGAGCGGAGCAGACTAAACACCGGCCTCTGCTCAGACTCGGACTCTGTCCTCAGCTTCAGTGTCAGGTCCACTTAAATTTAGTTGGACTCAGAATAGACTGTGACAGAGGAGACGCTGGTCCCGACTCCACAGGTTAAAACTCAGACTGATATGATGAACCAGCTCTGATTGGCTCTGATGCTGGTGGAGTTAGTGACAGTAAACACATCAGTCTGCTCCACCTCTGAGTGTGTGTGAGGTGAACTCTGACCCTGAGCTGTCCATCAAACCTACAGCCTGAAACCATCAGTGATTTCAAAGATGACCTGATGAGTTCAGTCATTTCTCCCAGACACAAACTTAACTCTTTTTCAGTGAGTTGTTGATCAGACTCGTCCTCCGTCACAGTACAGTACACACAGTGTACAGGGTGTACAGTGTACAGTGTACAGTGTACAGTGTACAGTGTACAGGGTGTCACATGTTGCGGAGCAGTACTTTCACTCTTGCTGTGGATCTGCAGTCTCAGTCTGACTCCCTGCTGCTGATCTTAATCCACTTAGAGGATCTGTGGGGATTAAACCCAGTTCAGATCCAGCAGTTGAGCAGCGATGCGTTCAGGCGCACTCTATTGAAGTCTCTCTGTAACAGGAGCGGCCCTACCTGTCCCTCAGGTGTGTGTGAGTGTGTACCTGTCAACAGGTTTTATTACACAGCTGTAAAACACACAGTAAATCATGTGATGAGCCGATGCCTCCTGGGAAGACTTTTCACTCTGAGCTTCAGACGAACATGTGGAGGGACTGAGGCTGAGCTTCAGTGTGAGCATCGATAAAGGATCATCCAGCAGTAACAGTAAAGGTTGATGATCGTCAGGTCGTTGGTTGTGTTTCCCTCTGACTCTCAGTTTGGATGTGCTCTGCTGTCAGAAACCAGGACACCTCTGCGTCAGTGTTGGGTCAAACAGGAAGTCCATGTGCAGGTTTGGTCTCTGGCTGTTGGAGCTGCAGCTCAGTAACGTTGCAGTGAAGTTTGGAAAGAGGTGGACGGCAGCCAGAGGAAATACCACTGTAGTTCTCCTGCTCCTCCTCTGCCCAGAAAAACACTGCTGCTGCTGAATGCTGGGAAATGACAGCAGCTCAGTCTGAGGCCAGAGCCCACACAGATCCGACCTGAGCTGCTTCTTACTCAGAAAAACGCAGACGGACTGAAATGTTTTACTGAAGACGTCAGAAGCTTTTATCTTGGGCCTCGGTCCTGACTCTGACTCCTCATGATAGAGGAAACTGTGACTGTGAACGCTGCTCAGCTGATGTTCAGACTGAACAGAGTCTTTGTCCGGGAGCAGACGGACAACACACGGTTCACAGAGCGTCACATCAGGCTCCCAGCCGGCACACAGACCCCGTCAGACCGAGCTCATCACTGAGGGGGGGGCCACAGACTGAGGGGGGCCAGACTCAGACTCAGACTTTAACTTTGTACATGTTGTGATCTGATAGAGAAACTCTCTCTCTTTCTCTGACGTTGCGTTCAGGTTCCGTCTTCATTTTTCTGACACAACTTTACTTTGACACTTTCACAGGAAGCGATCTTCAGTTCTGTCTTTAACTGTTCACGTTTTATTCACTGTATCATTAAAAATATTCATGACAAGAAACAACAGCTTGAAAAAAGACATTAACAAGAGAAACAGCTCCGTGTGGAAAGACCTGTGTTTTTACTCGGGTCGGTCCAACCTGACGGGTCGGCAGAGGAAACAGAGACGTTACAGCATGAGTCTGAATCAAAGCTGCAGCCTGTTCAGACACGTCTGTCAGGAAGTCTGATGCACATCAGACCTGGTCTCAGACTCTGTTTGAGACCAGGTCTGTTTATCTGGTGAGAGGATGAGCGTCCTGTTACATCACCCTGCAGTAATCCTGCTGCATTATCTCAGACATGTGACTGAGGCGCTGCTGCGGGTGGAGGCTGGAGGCTGGAGGGTGGAGGGGGTTGGGATGTACACAGAGGATTTTCTGGGTAGATCTGTGGTGACGGTGGATCCCTGAACGCCTCGTCATCAGCTGAGGTCATGAGCTGTTTGTTCTCCTGTCTGAGTCAAACGTTTAGCTGAGGAGGAAACAGGTTAAATCAGTGTTTAATCAGACTTTATTTATTTATGGAGAGATGAGTGTTTGTTGTTGTAATACTCACTGTGGCCACAGGAGGCAGTGCACATCATTTGGTTGTTGGATGTAACTTGTGTTTGAAGTGCATGAAGAAAGAAATGAGCGGTTTTAGTGCCTTTTAGTCTGAGATGGAGCTACAAGTATTCAGATACTAACATGAGTAAAAGTACCACAACACTTTTATTAAAGAGTATTTTTCGGCTCTATATCTCTACCAGACTCCATTGAGAAAAACAGGGATTTAACCAGGAGCTGCTGGAATACCACTGCCTCCATCTGTTAGTGTGTCTGTGTTACTGTGTGGTACATTTACTTCAGTAAAGTATCTGATTACTTCTTCCACCACTGAAAGTCACAGTAACACACACACACTAACAGATGGAGGCAGTGGTATTCCAGCAGCTCCTGTTAAATCCCTGTTTTTGTCAGTGGAGTCTGGTGGTGATATATCACGATGTTTCTGGTTAAACAGTTGTGATCTTCAGCTTTAAGTTTCAGTCTTGTTGATGTGATAATCATCTCTGTCTTCGTGGTCCCGACCTTTAACTCCTCACAGATGTTAAACGTCTTCAGAGGAAGCAGCAGAGTTCAGTCTGGTGGTTCTGGGAGCTCTGAGTCCTGACAGCAGCAGAGACCACGACGAGGTGTTTGGCTGCTGAACTCATGTCTGCTCACCACGACCGACCAACGATTTGTCAGCACACGGCTCAGTGAATCAGGAGTCCCTGACCCTGGTGTTATTATCAGCTCCGGTCTGGTTTTAGAGTCTGCAGTGAAAACCAGGACCAGTCCTGTTTCTGGACCCAGTTTACTGTGGTCATTCATTAAGAACTGCAGAAATTCTGGGGGCAGGTGAGACGCTGAATATGATCTGTGAACCAGGCCCCTGAACGCAGCACAGACAGAACTTACAGAGGTGGTGTCAGTGTTAACAGCTTTAAAACTGACCCCAGGTCAGACTGAAGCAGGAGCTCCGTCTTTCTCAGTCGTGTTGTTGTGACACAGTTTCCGTCCTGAGCTGAACCAGGATCAGCAGCTGAGCGACTCCAACTCTGGCAGAAACCACAGGGTGTTGACCCTCAGACTCACATTTCACTTTCTATTTTGAGACGTTTAGTGGAAGTTGAGAAAGTCCCTGTGACTCTGAACAGTTACTCTGCTCAAACAGGAAGTTTGAGTCTGATTTCTGAGGAACAGATGTTGAAGAGCTGTGAGTTGAACAGATCACCTGAGGACACCTGGAATATGACGTTAGAGGAGCTTTAACCGGCTGATCAGCAGCTGATCGATCCGTCAGCTCAGTGATCGATCAGCTCAGTGATCGATCAGCTCAGTGATCGATCAGCTCAGTGATCGATCAGGTGTTTTCAGGTTCCTCACAGACGAAGACGATGAGACGTCAGAGTAAATCCTCCTGCAGCTGTGGTGTTTGATCTCAGCTGCACGAGGCCACTTTATCTCATCACACACACGTCAACAGCTGGAACACACACACACACACACACACTCTGTGTGTGTGAGGATGACCTGACTGTGAGGAGGTAAGAACACACCTGGCTGCAGGTCAGAGGTCACCTCCTGGTGAAACCTGTTTCAGATGTAAAGCAGAGGGTCAGTGGTCTGATCTGGACCTGAGCTCAGACCTGCACAGAGTCCAGACCCACTTCTTTCTGCTCTGTTTCCTCTGCTGCAGGAAGCAGGACACACATTCCAGTCTCTGAGACTCAGAGTGTGTGTTCAGAGTGTGTGTTCAGGGGTGTCAGAGGTGGTGGGGTGTCAGGGGTGTGGGTGTTCAGAGTGTGTGTTCAGAGAGTGTGTTCAGAGTGTGTGTTCAGAGAGTGTGTTCAGAGTGTGTTCAGAGTGTGTGTTCAGAGAGTGTGTTCAGAGTGTGTGTTCAGAGAGTGTGTTCAGAGAGTGTGTTCAGAGAGTGTGTTCAGAGTGTGTGTTCAGAGTGTGTGTTCAGAGTGTGTGTTCAGAGAGTGTGTTCAGAGGTGTCAGGTGTGTTCAGAGTGTGTGTTCAGAGTGTGTGTTCAGAGTGTGTGTTCAGAGAGTGTGTGTGTTCAGAGTGTGTGTTCAGAGTGTGTGTTCAGAGTGTGTTCAGAGTGTGTGTTCAGAGTGTGTGTTCAGAGAGTGTTAATCCTCAGGCTGAGCCTTTGGCCTCTGACAGCAGCTGTTCTGCTCCTCATCCATTCATCCTCACTGCTCACTGTCTGCCACTCTGGACTCTGCTCCTCCTCTCTCCTCCTCCTCCTCTTCCTCCTCCTCCTTCACATGTTGACATGTTCCAGGTCCTCAGACCTGAGTCCACCTGGAACCTGAGCTGAGGTCTATTTGTGGACCAGGTCTAGTTTTCTGACTCCAGAGGACGGAGTCTCACATCTGAAGCTGGTCTGAGGGCTCATGTGGACTAAGTGAAGGTGGGACAGTAAGACAATGGTCTCTGTGTCCAGGTCTTCATCTCAGTGGGACTCTGCTGGTTCAACAGAATAAAATCCATGTGACCATCAGAAACAGTGTGTGTGCAGAGACAGACAGACAGAGACAGACGACGTTACGGCTCCATTTCCCATCATGCTTTGGTGGAGGCGGAGCTCTCAGTGGGGCGGTGGTCAGACTTTATTCCCCCTGAAATCTGTCGTCTGTCACATCAGCTGATTCCAGCTCCTTTGTTCTGGATCCTCAGTCTGACCCGGTTCAGTTCTCCTCCTCAGTGGGGGGGTTCCCCTCATTAATATGGAGTGAGAGTGACTCTGCAGAACAGAGACAGATTCAAGCTGCTGCTTCAGGACAGAGACACATTTCTATTTTCAGCTGAAGACTGTAAATATTTAAACAGGAGGAGGAGGAGGAGGAGGAGGAGGAGGAGGAGGAGGAGGAGAGGAGGTTCACAGTCTGTCCTGTTCAGAGTTTTATTCTGTTGGACTGTCTGCAGATGAGCAGCTGGTTGTTGTTGTTGTTGTGTTGTTGTTGGCACTTCCTGTTTGTTACAGCTCAGAGAGGAAGTGGAGGAACCTGTGTGTTTATTGACCTGTTGTAGCAGCTGTTGTTGTTGTGTTGTTGTTGTGTTGTTGTTGTTGTTGTTGTTGCTGTTGTTGGTTGTGTTGTTGTTAGTGTTGTTGTGTTGTTGTTGTTGTTGTTGTTGTTGTGTTGTTGTTGTTGTTGTTGTTTGTGCTTGTGTTGTTGTTGTTGTTGTTGTTGTTGTTGTTGTTGCTGTTGTTGTTGTTGTTGCTGTAGTTGTTGTTGTTGTTGTTGTTGTTGTTGTTGTTGTTGTTGTTGTTGTTGTTGCTGTTGTTGTTGTTGTTGTTGTTGCTGTAGCAGCTGTTGTTGTTGTTGTTGTTGTGTTGTTGTTGTTGTTGCTGTAGCAGCTGTAGCAGCTGTTGTTGTTGTTGCTGTAGCAGCTGTTGTTGTTGTTGTGTTGTTGTTGTTGTTGTGTAGCAGCTGTTGTTGTTGTTGTTGTTGTTGTTGTTGTTGTTGTTGTTGTTGCTGTAGCAGCTGTGTGGTCAGACTCTCAGTTCCCTGTGTCTCTCAGCTTCATCTCTGTGGTTCACAGTGACTGTACAGACTCATGTTGTCACTCTGCTCCGTGTGATCGGACTCAAACTGCTGATGTGTTTTATTCACGGTCAGAGAAGAAGCTCAGGATGAGGAGTGTCTCTGAGTTTCAGTGTGTTTGGCTCGAGTCCAGAACTCCTCAAAGTCCTTCACTTCCTCCTCTGAGACTCTGAGACTCTGAGCAGAGGACGAAGTGAAGTGGGACGTTTGGAAACAGTGAATGGAGCTCAGTGAGACTCCGGGAGTTTCCTGGAGACAGGAAGAAGTTTTCCTGCTTCCAGAGAAGAGTGTTTCCTTTTAAGGCTGCGGGAGGAGGGAGTGAGGGAGGAGGAGGAAGGAGGAGGGAGGAGGAGCAGAGCAGAGCAGGAATGTAAATGATTTGTCTACCTGCTGATGGTGTTTGAGGAGGGGGGGGGGGACATTCCTGCTTCTTGATGTCAGGTCTTTGTGGGTTAGTGTGTGACTCCTCTCAGTGAGAGGGAGGAGGAGGAGGAGGAGGAGGAGGAGGAGGCTCTGACCTAGTTCAGGACACAGTCAGACGTTCTGAGGAAAGAACAAACACTCCTTCATTTCCTGTGAACTCAGAGCCTTAAAACCTGATTCCAGGTCAGTTTCTGTGACAAGTTCAGTCTAATGTTAAAGCAGATCAGAGGGTTTCAGTCAGACTGAGTTTAACTGATGAACCTGCTGAGGAGAGACCCGATGATGATGAAGACTCAGTCCGAGGAACTCCAGACTCAGAGAGAATCGATGAGTCTGATGCTTGAATGCTTTAATGCCCAGGAGGAGTGAACCTGCAGGTTTCATCGTAGCTCCACACAGACTGAACATCATCGTCTGCTCATCTGGGATTATAATCCACACTCTGCCCTGAAGACTCTGAGGGTCTGTGTCATGTGACCACAGCAGGTTCAGATACTGCACGGTAAAATCAGGTCAGAGTGTGTGTGTGTGTGTGAGATAAACCCAGATCAGACTCTGGGCTGATTGGGGTTTTATTGAGCTGATGTCCTGAAAAACAGGCATTAATATGTGACTGTAATCCTCAGTTTCCACTGAGGTCATGTGACTGAAACACAGAGCTCCTCCAGGTTCAGTCTGGATCTGAGATCTGGACTGATGTGGTCTCTCCTGGTCTCAGTGAGGATGAAGAATCTCTCTCTGAGTGTGTGCGTGCGTCGCCACACGAACTCTCCCACGTTTGAATCTTTATTTAAACACAGGCCGAGAACATGAAGCCACAGAGGACTCGTACTCTCACAATGGCTGGCACTCACACAGGAAACTACACACACACACACACACACACCACACTCACTCACACTCACTCAGCTGCTCAGGCTGCATCACTTCCCCCTGAGTTCAGTCTGTCAGGCAGCGCTCAGCCTCCATCACTAACACTGATGTTTGTTCTCATCAACACTGAGGTGAAGCCACAAACAACAGTGTTGGAGAGACTGAGCTGAGACCCCTGCTGGTCTCTGCAGGTCTCTACAGGTCTCTGCTGGACTCAGTGAAGAGACGCTGCCATCTAGTGTCTGAATAATGGCCCTGTTACACGTGGTTCTTTGTTAGAAACATGATGGGACTGATCTCAGACCAGTGGTTTCAGATTTACAGTGACATTTCCAGGAGCTGAACAGTTTGATGTCGTGTCTTTCCCTCCAGCATCAGACCTGATGAATCATCCTCATTTACTGCTGTTTAACTGATCTGAGAGCAGACTCCTGCTCTCTGCTGTTTGTGTGCTTCACTGTTCACTTCCTGGTTGTCTGACAGGTGTGTTGTTTACCTGTGCAGGTGAGCTGCTGAGCCAGCCGCGGCCCGAGGGTCTGACCGAGATCATCTGTCCAAAGAACGGCTCGGAGCGGGTCGACGTGGCTCTGGTTTACCCCCCGACCCCCACCGTGGTCAGTCCCTGTCTCAAATGATCCCTCCCCCACCTCCTCCATCACCCCCCCCCAGCCCACCTCTGACTCCTCTACACCTGAACACCTACACCTGAGCCTCCAGCTGACGGCAGCTCTGCCTCACCTGTATGTACACGCCCTGCTCTTCACCTGTGGAAACTCAGACGACGAACCAACTCAACGTCTTCTGTTCCAGGTTGTTCAGCTCGATTACTGACCTCCTCCTGCTGCTGCTCCTCCTCCTCCTCCTCCTCCTCCTCCCCTCCCCTCCTCCTCCTCCTCCTCCTCCTCCTCCTCCCCCCCCCCCTCCTCCTCCCTCCTCCTCCTCCTCCTCCTCCCCCCCCCTCCTCCTCCTCCCCTCCTCCCCTCCTCCCCCCCCTCCTCCTCCTCCTCCTCCTCCTCCTCCTGCTCCTCCTCCTCCCCCCCCCCTCCCCCCCTCCTCCCCCCCTCCCCCCCCCTCCCCTCCTCCCCCTCCTCCCCCCCCCTCCCTCCTCCTCCTCCTCCTCCTCCTCCTCCTCCTCCACCTCCTGCTCCTCCTCCTCCTCCTCCTCTTCAGACCAAATCGTCCTCTCTGCTCTGACTATTTAACGGAGGATATTTGAATCGTTTCTAAACAACATGAGAGAAACTCTTTTCTTACGATTTGTCCTGAGCGTCTTTTTCACTCTGAGAACGTGGCGGAGCGGCGGCGGCGGCTCAGGTCGTCTCACCTGGTTAAAGACACAGACAGAAGATTTTTACTGGACTGAACCGTTGTGCAGCGTCTGTCTATCTGACCACAGCTGTGCACAGAGAGCAGGACGACAGACATGAAGACGTGAAGCAGAGGAAGAGGTTTACTCTGTGTCTGCAGCTTAGAGCAAAATGAAATCTGTCTGTCCCTAGTTTAAGTTTAAAGTTTAACTCTGGTATTTTTAAACCTTTTCTCATGTTTGGAAACGATTGACAAAAATCTTTAGAATCAGTGCAGCATTTCTCTGCCAGACTCCATTGACAAAAACAGCAAACACAGGAGCTGCTGCAATACCAGTATGTTATAGTGGTTCAGTAGGAAGTAATCAGATCTACTGATAAACACACAACCACACACTAACAGATGGAGGCAGTGGTATTCCAGCAGCTCCTGGTTAAATCCCTGTTTTTGTCAATGGAGTCTGGTGCTGATATATAGAGATGTTTCTGGTTAAACTAAAAGGTTTATTTCTGTAGGAATCCTAAGGCCCAGGTTCACATTTACCAGAGTCATCTTTAACCTTTAAACTCATGTTGTCTGGAGCTCGCTGCGTTTATTCTGTGGTTTGAACTCAGCTGCTGTTTCCTGCAGAAATTAATCAACTGTCTGAGGTTTAAAGGAACAGTTGAACATCACGGTGGGAAATCTGTTCATTCACTCTCTGTCTGTCTGCAGTACATCATGAGGATTCAGTTATTGTCTGGGAAAATGTTCAACACAAAGTCAAATCTAAGATGAAATGAAGGCTTGTTTTCAGGCTTGATTTTCCTTCCAGAGCATTTCACTTGTTTGTTCTTAATAAGATGATATAACCTGTTATTGAGACTAAGTTGTTTAACTCTTGAAACTAGAATTACCAGGATTATAACGCTGCAAAAACTCAGCTCTGAAACAGAAAAGAAAAGCAGTCAAATGTGGGAAATGTTAGTGAAAATAAGGAAAACTGTGTTTTATTTAAAAATATTGGCAGGTGAACTTTCTCTGATCTGTTTGCAGATACATTAAAATGCTATTTCCTCAGTTTTAATCCTTTTTCTTGTGTTTGTGAGCTGAGGTTTTGCATTGTGTGAGCTACATTAAACGGATTAAACTCTGTATTTATGATGATTTAAAGATGATAAGACTGTGTTGTTCTGGTGATATCTCTAACTCTCTCCTCAGCAGGTGAAATGCAGAAATCCTAAATTCTTTTCCGTAATAAGCAGCTTTGTGAGGAAACTTGAGCAGGAACGTCTCCTCCCTGTGCAGAGCTTCGGTTCAGCTGCAGATATAAAAACCATGGGAAGTTTTATGCCAAGGATACAGAGTGGGATCTGTACAGATATTTATCTTCGTGTCTGACTGAAGCACGTCTCCTGTGTCAGATGTGACTGTAAATAAACTGATAGGAGATGATTCTGGTGTGTGTGTGTGAGGAGAAGAGCATCAGGTCTTTCTCAGTCTTTGTTTCACTTCGTGTGGTCTCAGATTCATTTCTGTACGTTTTTCACTGTCAGAGGAAAATACTGAACTCTGATAAGGGAAATGTTTTTTCTGTTTTTTCAGTTTTTTTGTCTGATGTAAATAATATCTTTATTTTTGTATGTTGACACGCGGTGTCACCACTCGAGCTTTGACATTATTTACAGTGCAATGTTGTGCATGACTCACTGTGAGAGTGCACACAGGGTTTTCTATGTAGCTGGTTCCAACATCTCACAGTGCAACATGAAATACCAAATACAAATAAACCAATAACTGGCTTTAGTACCACTGAACTGTGTGTTTGTTCTTTTCAAATCCATCACACAAAGCTTCTGTCCTTTACACACTGAACATACAGTCAGTGTTTGATCACATTATCTGAATTTTGTGTTTGAATCTAGTGTTTATCTGAACCAGAAACATCTCTATATATCAGTACCAGACTCCATTGACAAAAACAGGGATTTTACAGAACAGTACATTAGTTAGCTGTTAGTTAGTTAGTTAGTTAGTTAGTTAGTGTTACTGTGTGACTTTCAGTGGTGAAATAAGTATTCAGATACTTTACTGAAGTAATCAACAGGAGTCAATATTACAAACATGTCCTCTGAATGAACTGTGAACTAATGGTCTGTTAGCAACAGAGCTAATAAGTAATAAGTCATTTAGCTAGCTTTTTAGCTAAATAACAGTTAGCTAGTAAGCTTGTAACTTTTCTTCTACACTGGAAACAAACAGTTGTTAATGCTAACGTTAGCTATGTAGCGATAGCAAAAACTTAACAAATTAACAATCAGTGAGAGTTTATAGCACAGAGCTGTGAACTACTGGCTTGTTAGCGACTGAGCTAACAAGTTTTCTAACTGTCATTTAGCTAAAAGTTAGCTTCTTGACAACAAGCTCGAGCTAACTGTCAGTGAAGGACTAACAGAGAATAATGTATATATGGTCTGTTGTGAATGTGTACAGAGGGATGTATAAATGAAGGAGAACACTTGGGCCATATTTTCTCACATCTGTCTCTGACAGACTCAGATTATTATTCTCATAGTCTGACAACATGATGATAGGATTCCTACAGAGCAGAGGAAGATCCTTTAGTTTAACCAGAAACATCTCTATATATCACCACCAGACTCCATTGACAAAAACAGGGATTTGACCAGGAGCTGCTGGAATACCACTGCCTCCATCTGTTAGTGTGTCTGTGTTACTGTGTGGTACTTTTACTTCAGTAAAGTATCTGATTACTACTTACTCTGATTCCACCACTGAAAGTCACACAGTAAGACAGACACACTAACAGATGGAGGTATTCCAGCGATATAGTAGTGATATATGGCGATTTAAAAAAGGATCAAACGCGGAGTTACCCTTTAACATTAATATTGTTAACTAACTACCGTTTAGGATTTTAATGATTCGTGTTTCTCAGCCGCTGTAGTTGAATTTTAAACCAGCTTCCTGGCTCCGTCTCCCTGAGGCGCCGTGCTCCTCCTGTCCGACAGGGGGCGGTGAATCTCACAACAGGAAGCAGAAGAAGCGGAGCCCCGGCCCCGGCTCTCCCTCTTCCTTTCGCGGCCTCAGAGGTAGGAGCTCAGTCCCGCATATGAAGACCAGAATCTGTGTTAAATCTGCATTAAATCTTCGCCATCCTGCTTTTTAACTCGCTGGGTTTAGTTCAACATCTTTACACTCATCAGGCGAAGTTAGATGTTTGAGTATGGAGCCGTAAAATCTGGTTTTATTTTAGTATTGAAGAAAAGATGCCGGGTTGGTGGCTAGCACGGTTGTCCGCCATGTTGGCTGCGTCTGAGGATTAAAACGGAAACATTTAACGATTTAAAATCAACTTTAACTTTGTTCCTGTGGGTTGTTTGTGTCTGCGGCTGTTGGTAGAGGTTTATAAAGTCAGCTGCTGTTTCTCTGTTATTCTGTGAAGTGGTTGTAGCCGTGAGTTGAGCTAATGCTAACCAGCAGCAGTCATGAGGAGCCTGCTGTGGTTTAACTCAAATTAAACTGAACATTTTTCTCCGCAGATTTTCTCAACATGGTCCGCTACTCTCTCGACCCCGAGAACCCGACTAAATGTGAGTACCGGCTCAGACTGTGTTTCAGAGTTAGTCCGGATGCTGTGATGACTTCTTAGGACACCTTTGGATTTAACCATGAAAACAACTGAATGAAAGAACTGAGCTTCCACATGTTAACAACACATTTACTGCAGTAACGAGCTGTTCTGTGTCGGTAAACAGTTTGGTTTTTATTATTGCAGCATGCAAGTCGAGGGGCTCCAACCTCCGGGTTCACTTCAAGGTAAGCCGGGTCTGATGGATCCACATGTTGGCCCAGAGTTTCTGTTCAGACTGTTTTTACTGGTTTAAAACACACAGCAGTTTTAGCTGAAGTTCTTAGTTTAGACAGTTTGTTACTGAGAATGTGCCTCTGGTCTTTATCTTGTGTGATGAGAAACTGAATTATGGCTGAACATGATCAGTAGTTAGAGACAGGCAGTGAGGAGTGTTCAGAGGGAGTTTTCACACCTGTAGTTTGTTCTGGTTCAGATCAGTTTTATAAACCTGCAGCGTTTTCCTCTTGGTCTGGACATTGACTTCAGGTCTCAGTCACAGCAGGTCTCTGTGGTCCAGGTCTCAGTCACAGCAGGTCTCTGTGGTCAGGTGAAGCAGATTGCCATGACGACCTTTTAGGACACCTTTGTATGAACCATGAAAATAAACCTGAATCTGAGCGATCTGTGAATCACTGACTCCATCTTCACTGTTGGTTTAATGGAGCTGGTGATGTCATCACTCACCTGTAAAGACTGAAGATCCTGTGACCGTCTGTTCTGACGTATCCCAGAATTCAAAGCACAGACAGCTGCAGAGTTCAGACTGGACTGAGACCACCTGTCTGAGTTCACAACCAAAACCAACCAGAGTCTGATTTAACTGGAACAAACACAGGTTACTGATGACATGAACTAACATCATAGAGGAGTCTTCAGTGATAATAATTCTAATGTTTAGTTGAACATGGATCAAAACCCAAAGAGAGAATCTTCAGAGAGACGAAGCAGGAACTGACCCCTCTGAGGTTTCTGATCATGATCTGGTTCTAAGAGCTGCAGGAACTTCACTGTTTCACTGAACTGATTCTTTAGGTCGTGAATAAAAACAATAATCAGTTAGTAATCAGAAAGTGAACTGAACTACTTTAACCTGTGATTAGTCTGAACACCTGTTATTATTTGGTTGCTCTGTCAGCCAGTGTTTACTCTGTTAAATCTGATAAACAGTCATGTTAGAAAATCTGTAACAGTCTGTAGAGGAATCAGGGTCTGGGTCTGTAGAGGAGTCAGGGTCTGGGTCTGGGTCTGTAGAGGAGTCAGGGTCTGGGTCTGGGTCTGTGTTGATGTCGGTGGTTGTGTCCTGAACAGAACACCCGTGAGACGGCCCAGGCCATCAAAGGCATGCACATCCGCAAGGCCAACAAGTACCTGAGGGACGTCATCGTCCAGCACCAGTGCGTCCCTTTCCGTCGCTACAACGGCGGCGTCGGCAGGTGTGCCCAGGTGAGTTCAGACCGGTCGTGTAGAGTCTGTTAGACGCTGCAGTGATGACTTTCTTAGGACACCTTTGGATTAAAGATGAAACGACCGAGAGTGACTGAGCAGCGGAGGTGAAGCAGCCTGACGCTGCAGCAGAGAAACTCCTCTGATCCACTCTGTCACTTTCAGGCCAAACAGTTCGGCTGGACTCAGGGACGCTGGCCCAAGAAGAGCGCCGAGTTCCTCCTGCACATGCTGAAGAACGCCGAGAGCAACGCTGAGCTCAAGGTGCGTTCACTGACACAGCTCAGACTCTTCATGTTATCAGATCAGAAATCACTGGATTCAGAACTAAAGTTTCTCATCCACATTTAAACTGTTTACTCACTGAGTCACATGATCAGACCGAGCTCAGTCTGAGTCTGTGGGACTTGATTTTCCAGTGTTGATGTTACAGCAGATGTTGAGCTGTTAGAAACATGTTGACCTCAGGTCTCAGTCACAGCAGGTCTCTGTGGTCCAGGTCTCAGTCACAGCAGGTCTCTGTGGTCCAGGTCTCAGTCACAGCAGGTCTCTGTGGTCCAGGTGAAGCAGATTGCCATGACGACCTTTTAGGACACCTTTGTATGAACCATGAAAATAAACCTGAATCTGAGCGATCTGTGAATCACTGACTCCATCTTCACTGTAACTGGAGCCTGAACCAGCTGTCTGAGGTTAAAGCTCTGGGTCTGACCTGGTCTGGGTCTCTGCTGGTTTCAGGGTCTGGACGTGGACTCTCTGGTCATCGAGCACATCCAGGTCAACAAGGCTCCCAAGATGAGGAGGCGTACGTACCGCGCCCACGGCCGCATCAACCCCTACATGAGCTCGCCCTGCCACATCGAGATGATCCTGACCGAGAAGGAGCAGATCGTCCCCAAACCAGAGGAGGAGGTGGCCCAGAAGAAGAAGGTACAGTCCACTGAGACTGGGAGGTCATGGCTTGGGGGGGGGGCTGGGGCATGTTGCACTGATGACTTCTTAGGACACCTTTGGATTCACCATGAAAACAAACTGTTGAAACTCTGAGCAGCTGAAACCCTGAGTCTGGGTCTGGGTCTGAATCTGATGGTTTAATAACTGAGTGTTTGTTTCTCTGCAGGTTTCACAGAAGAAGCTGAAGAAGCAGAAACTGATGGCACGGGAGTAAAAATACTAATAAAACTCAAGACTGGTTATTGTCTCTCTGCTCTGTTTTCTTCCTTCATCACAGTGAGATGATCACACACACACACACACACACACACACACACACACACACACACACACACACACACACACACACACACACACACACACAGCTTCACACGTTCACACTGTTCTACAAACTCAACATCAGAGTCTGAGGCTGTCAGATCAATGAAACTTTAACCCTGAGGACACTGAGCCTCTGCAGCAGCACTGCTCTGATTTAAGGTGGAATGACCACTGGAAAGTCAGGGAACTACATTTCCCATCATGCCCTGGGTACAGGAAATGTGTTTTGTTTTTTTTTCTATTACAATTTACTGAACATTTCGATTTGAAATACACATCAAATTACAAAAAAACTCATTTGAGGAAACATTTGCTTGCGTTTGAAACAAGCTCACAACACATTAACAAGATAATATAAAATAAAATCACAGGTTGACATTTTAACAAAAGTGCTTTAAGTGGATTAAAAGAACAGGATTGTAACTTTAAAAGCAAGAGGCTTTGACTTTGTTTCATTAGTTCATTGATAGATTTTCTCCTGATGTTAAATAGTTCTTAATTTCATATTTAAAACCAGTTTATGGTGGGTTTGCTGTTTTTCCATTTCTTCTTGTGTGTATGATATTTTCCCATAATGAGAATTATGGATACCTTTGTTGACAGACCGTCCATATAAAGACACATGGACTCATGTTGACGCTGCAGAAAAACTGAACAAAAGACAAAGTGAAGAAGCTTCAGAGGAAGCAGCAGTCTGAGCTTCAGGTCTCAGGACTAACTCAATATTTCATATTAATCCAGGACATCAGAGTCCCTCTGACTCTGGATCAGAGTTGCAGCTGTTTCTGATGTTTAAAGTAAAACAAACGTTTTGTTTTCAGCTTCATATCAATGACCTGACGTGTGAAATAACGTCTGCTGATCTCTGATCAGTTTGAGTGTCAATCTGAGGTCCACAGCTTCACTGAGTCTGTCAGACTCTGACCTGACACCTGGTCCTCCAGGTGTCGGTGCAGTTCTCTCTCTGGCCACAGGGAGGCGTCTTTGCACCAGGTGACCTGAGTCTGTAACAAACAGCAGGTGAGCAGAGGAACTTCCTGTTTCCTCTTCTTGATCATCAGCTGATTGTTGGTAATAATTAACGATCAATAACGTTCATGAGTTCTGTGTCCTGCAGTACACAGTTTAACATGATGTCCGTGAACTCATCAGATGACCTGATGTCAGTGCAGTTCTCTGTCTGACCACAGGGGGGCGCTGTCTCCTCACCTGACGCTCACAGACTGAGTCTTTAAAACGTGAGTTTACATTTCAAACCTCTGTTCAGATGTTGATCTGATGCTGTTCGACACCTGCAGGTTATTGATTATTGATTAGTGATTATTAGATCCACAGAGTTCAAAGAGAAGCTGATGATCATGGAGCAGATTTTATTTTAATTTAGAAATAAACAGATGGAACAGTTCGGTTTTTATGAAATATTTCCCTCATTGATTCTGAATCTGAGCCAGTCCTCAAACTAACGATCAGTTTCATTATTGATCAATCTATTGATTATTTTTCAATGAACTGATTCATCGTTGTCAGAAAATAATAAATCAGATGTAAAACTCGCCTCGTTTAATTTAATTTAATTTAAATTCATTTAATTTAATTTAAATGAATTTAAATTCATTTCACAATTTTGTCGTCATTAGTGAAAACCGATCAGTTGTGTTATTGATTAGTTCACACGTGTTTCTTCTATTCAAACAGGCCGTGTGTATTTGTGTCTCCGCTCTGAAGGAAACTGATCTTTTAACAAAATTAAATCCGTTTTATTTTTAATTTTATTTTATATCAGACTGATCCAGGATCACGTGACTCGGGTTTTCTATGAAAGAGACTCTGACACAGAAAATTTATTCCGGACAAAACGGTTTGTTTGTTTGTTTGTTTGTTTATTTCTCAGTGAAGAATTATTTTCTTTCTCACAGAAAAATGTGTTTTTAAATTTTAGTTTCAGGCTGAAATCATCACGGACAGATTCATGTGATTAATGATTAATAATTCCTCTGAAGAAGACAGTGGTGATGGCTGAAAGCTCAGGGATAAACCTGTTAAAGTCTGCGGGTCCACCTGCTCATTAAATATTTAATTATCTGACCTTTTATTCAGAATTTATTTGACTCAAAAACAACAGATGTTTTTTTAATTTTCAGATTAACGTCAGTTCAGATTAAATTCATCTTTTATTTTCTGTTTTATTTGATTTAAATCTGTTGAATTTTTCCTGATTTTTTCTTCAAATCTGTAAAAATCTTTTTTCTGATTAAACTCATTTTTATTTTCTTCTTTTTTCTTCCTTCATCCAGTGAAACAGATCGGCGCTGTTCAGCCAATCAGGAGGCTCCCTAAACCCCGGCGGCTCTACGTCACTGTCAGGTCGTCCAATCCGGACAGAGGGCCCCCTCCCGGGCCGGCCCACCCCCCCGCTCTGTGTGTCCTCCTCTCAAACTTTGGACCGGGGCTGATAGACACCGGAGCAGATGATCAGCTTTTATTATCTCTCAGCTCCTCCGGCTCTGCAGAGACCTGGTCCTTCTTTAGTCCTGGCTTTGATCTGGACCTGGATCCGGGACAGTGTGCGCCGGGACCTGAACTCTTCCCGCGGTCTTTGGGTTTTTATTCTGAGAGGAAAACTTTGGATTAATCAGCGGACTGAGTCTGAGATGGGCTGTGAGTCCAGAACGCACCGGGTTTTGGTTTAGATCCAGTCTGGACTCTGTCAGGTGCGCAGGGCCCTAACCCCCCCATCCAGCCCTCCACAGAGACCCGCTCCCGTGCTCCCGGATCCCGCAGAGAAGTGATGTTAGCGGTGGGTCAGATGGACGGGTCCCGACAGAGCGCCTTCCTCCTCAGCACGCCGCCGCTGGCCGCTCTGCACAGTATGACCGAGATGAAGACCCCGCTGTACCCGGCCTACCCGCTCTCCTCCACCGGGCCCACCTCCTCTACCTCACCGGCCACCACCTCCCCCAACCCGGGCGGCATGGCCGTGTCCTCCCCGGGGATCAAGACGTCCTCGTCGGGCTCCCTGTCCTCGGGGCTCGGCTCCCCGCAGCAGTGCTCCTCCGCCACTCCTCACGGGATTAACGACATCCTGAACCGGCCCTCCGCCGGAGCCACGGTGGCCGTGGCCGCCGCCGCCGCCGCCGCCGCCTCGTCCTCGGCGGGGATCCTGTCGGGGCTGCCCCGGTTCAGCAGCCTCAGCCCGCCGCCGCCTCCCGGACTTTACTTCAGCCCCGGCGCCGCCGCGGCGGTGGCGGTGGCCCGGTACCCGAAGCCCCTGGCGGACCTCCCGGGCAGGACGCCGATCTTCTGGCCGGGAGTCATGCAGAGTCCGCACTGGAGGGACGCCCGGTTCGCCTGCTCCCCCCGTAAGTTCCCGAGACCCGGGACAGAGGCAGAGACCGGGTCCGCTCAGTTTAACCCGGGATAAAAAAAATCTGCTGAGTTTATTGAAGTAAAAACAGTTTGAGGCCTGAGTCTGGATCTGTACTGACCAGAGTGTGTGTGTGTGTGTGTGTGTGTGTGTGTGTGTGTGTGTGTGTGTGTTCTTGTTGCAGATCAGAACTCCGTGTTACTGGACAAAGACGGGAAGAGGAAACACACCAGACCCACGTTCTCAGGACAACAGATCTTTGCTCTGGAAAAGACTTTTGAACAAACCAAATATCTGGCGGGACCGGAGAGAGCGCGGCTGGCCTACTCTCTGGGCATGACGGAGAGCCAGGTCAAGGTACCGACCCCCCCTTACACTGTATTTACACCTGTACCCTCCTCTTTATCCTCCTCTTTATCCTCCTCTTTATCCTCCTCTTTATTCTGTGCAGTCTGAAATATCTTCATTATCAGGAGGTAGAAACAGGAAATAGAAGAAGGTGTAAAAACGCTTCTTTTCCTTCGTTTGATCTGTTTTATTTTTTTCTTTGGAAAAAAAAAACTAAATTTAATTTTATAATTTAGATTTCTAAATAAATGAATTAATGATGAATCAATAAAATATCGATAAAGAATCAGAGCTTCAGATTTGATTTTATTTGGCTTTAATTCTCCTGCCTGATTTTTTTTTCTTTTTTAATCTTAAATGATTTTTTTTTTTCATTCGTGTTAAATGGTCTTTATTATCAGAGGCCTTTCGATCGTTTAGACACGGGCTTCATCTCTGCTCCCATCATGCACCCTGTTCATTTCTGTTCCTCAGTGGAGATGGAGTAGAATAAAGTAGACCGGGACTCTGATGGTCCGGTGTTGAGTTTAAATGAAAATGTTCTGGTGTTTCTTTCTCTGCTGTCACATCGTTAAATCAGGAGAAAAGTGAACGGACTTCTGAACGTGTCTCTCGGTTTCAGGTGTGGTTCCAGAACAGACGGACTAAGTGGAGGAAAAAGCACGCGGCGGAGATGGCCTCGGCCAAGAAGAAGCAGGACTCGGAGACGGAGCGGCTGAAGGGGACCTCGGACAACGAGGACGAAGACGACGACTACAACAAACCTCTAGACCCGAACTCAGACGACGAGAAGATCACACAGCTGCTGAAGAAACACAAACCGGGCTCCGCGCTGCTGCTGCACACGTCGGAAAACGACAGCTCCTAATTCTCCTCCTGCTCCTCTGTCCGGACCCGGACCCGGACCCGGACTCTGGACTCTGGACTCTGCAGAGGTTTTGTTCGCTGACAGGTGGAGAACACTTCACGGACTCGCTCGGCCGCAGAACAGACGGTACTTCACTGTAAATAGAAGCGTGAGTTGTAAGAATAGAAATTATCAGCTGTGAATAATTTATGTGTAAAAAAAAAACAAGAAACGGTTTTTGTACAGACACTGCTCTGAGATCAGCTCACACACACTCCTGGTTTGGTTTTGTATTTTACACTAACACTCCTCTGAAAGTACAGGAGGAGATCCTGAACGCACCACACACACCTGTACATACACACACAGGTTTAATTTATATGTTAGTGTGAGTGGAGCCTGCAGCTGTATGAGCAGCTTCATGTATGATGCACTTTTATTTAATAAAAACTCCGAGCTTTGTTTCCTGTTTCCACACTGACGTTCAATTTAAATCTGACCAATATTCACCATTTATTATTATTATTATTATTATTATTATTATTATTATTATTATTATTATTGACAGCTGGATCTCTACCTGACATGTGCTCCGGTTTTTCCTCGTCGCTCCGTCGCTCTGCTGTTGGCGGTGAAGCGGAGCTGTTGGTTGGGAATCCTCCAGCTCTTTTCACGGTGTGTGACCGTGAAGCTTCACGGTTTCATCTTCAGCTCGTTTTTCTGTCAAATTGGAAAAATCAGCGGAGCGAGCTGCGGCTGATCTTTAATTTATCAGCTGAAACTCTGCGTCTGATCAGAGAGAAACACATTCATCAGCGGGGAAACGTCAGGAAACCGAAACAGACAAGATGTAAATGTTTGTTCCGAGCGGCTCTCCCGCTCTCTGCTGCCCGGGGCCGAGGCCGGCTGAGCGGCCAGGAGGCTGCTGCTCCCACCGCTGGACTGAACTTCAGTGTCCTCCTCACGGTCTGAAGCCTCAGCTGAACAATAATAATAATAATAATAATAATGATAATAATAATGATAATAATATAATTTATATTTGGTGTAATATTTAATATTCGTTTCTCATTAAACCGTGAACAGTAGAAATGTCTGAGGCGTTGACACAAACTGCAGTGAAATGAATAGATTAATAAACAGATGTTGTGTTTAATGTCGCTGCTGCAGTTTGTAAAACTCAGATCAGATGAAACATTTCTCAGTTTAAAAACACGCTGATGAGAAATTCTCTTAATTTTTTATTAATGAAAAAAAAAAGTTAAAATCTGATCAAAGCGAGTTCAGTTTGTTGTTAAATGTTTGTTCGCAGCAGACCCTGAACACAACACCAGACTGTCTGAAATGAAGCTGTTAAAAAGAGATGTGATGTTTTTCTCCTCGGCTGATTCATCATATTTTATTTTAATAATTAGTTTTTTAATTTCATCTCAGTTTAATCATTTAGATTCTTCATCTTCATCTTCAGCTCAGAAGCTGCTCACACAACAAAACACAACGAATCTAAACTGAATCTAAATCCTTCTCAGGTGAATCCTGCTGAGAGCAGGCTGATCACTGCTGATCTGATCCAACAATAATCATCGGATTCATTGATCAGTAAATTCCTATTTTGTCTGATTGAACATTTGAAGAGCAGCTTCTGATTTTAACACCGATTAAAAAATATTTAGAAATTTAAAAATATAAAAAGAAATAATTCTCCTCCTCATTATCCAAAGACAACACGTGAATAACGAGCTGGATCCAGTTTCTAATGTTTCTACTGTTCCTTTGATTTAAATCACATTAAACTGGAACGAACACCTGGAGCCGCCAGTGAAAAAGGTGAATGAAGGAACTTCAGTCTTCATTGAGTTAATTTAACTCAATAAAGAAAAGCTTTTCAGGTTTATTATTCCCACTGTGTGTTGTCGCTGAACGGACAGAGAGACAGACAGAGAGACAGACAGACAGACAGAGAGACAGACAGACAGAGAGACAGACAGGGTTCAGATCGAACAACAAAAATAAAAATCTAGAGCTGTGAGATAAAAACCTGAGATGAAGAATGTGAACAGTTTTCATTCACTTCAGTTTCACTTTATTAAACTGTGAATTATCTGAGAACAGATTCATCAATAATGATGATTATTAATCTGAAACAGCTGATTGTAAACAACAGATGACGTCTGATCAGTCGCTGCTCACATTCACATCTCACACACACTTCTACTTTATTATTTCTATTTTATTCAATTATTAATATTTATTTTATTTTATTTTATTTATTCCCACTTTATTGATCTGACAGCTTCAGTTATTTTCCACATCAATAAAACAAACTATAATCAACAAAAACATTATTATCAGATTTTACAGATTATTATAAAACAGTGAAAATATGATTGAAACTGATGAACTTATTAATCAATAATTTATATTCAATAATCGGATAAATCTGAAATGATCGGTGGTTCTTTATCTCGATGTCGACACTGCTGTACCTTTAGTTTAAATTCAGGACGAGTACTTGTAACAGAGTATTTGTACTTTTACTCTGGTAGAGATCAGAGTCCATCACTGAGCAGAGGCTCAGTCTGAGGAAACAGGAAACAGGAAACACGGTTACTTCCTGTGACTCAGCTGTGTTTGAGTATCAAAGAGGAGGTTTTTAAAATTATACTGTTATTATTGATTGATTGATTGATTGATTGATTGATTTATCAGTCTGATGTTCAGAGCAGAGTCAGTGGATCAGCTCAAACAGGAAGTTCAGGTTTCTGACTGAATCTGAGCTGCTGTTAAAACCACCACAGAAGAAGAAGCAGCTGCAGCTCATGTTCATCAGGAAACGCATCATCTCTGCACAGACTCTGTTTCCTGTTTCTCTGATTAAACGTCAATAAACCTCTGATAGGAGCCGTGTGTCATGTGACACTCAGGAGGCGGCTGTGGATCAGGAAGTAGAGCGGGTCATCCGCCAATCAGAAGGTCAGAGGTTCAAACCCCGCCCCCTCCTGATGACAGATCTGATCAGCCTGTGAGCTGATTGGTCAGCGGTGATGTCAGTGATGATGTGTCAGGAAGTGAGTGCACAGTGATGTGTGATCCAGGTGGAGTTAACGAGCTCCTCCCCCCAACTCCAGGTGGAGGAGGAACACCACCTGTCTGTGTTCCAGGTGTACTGAACAAGGCTCCGCCCCTCAGAGACCGACTGCACCATCTGTTCACCTCCTCCGCCCTCCTCAGCTACACCTGCTGATACACCACCAGCCTGAGCTACACCTGAGCTACACCTGCTGATACACCACCACCACCCTGAGCTACACCTGAGCTACACCTGCTGATACACCACCACCACCCTGAGCTACACCTGAGCTACACCTGCTGATACACCACCACCACCACCCTGAGCTACACCTGAGCTACACCTGAGCTACACCTGCTGATACACCACCACCACCACCCTGAGCTACACCCAGCAGACTCAGCTGCACCACCTCCACCCTGCTGAGCAGTGAGATAAATGAGAGACAAACTGAAACCCACCTGTTGTCTGTGCTTCACCCGACAGCTCCACCTGTTGACTCCCTCTAAATCTCCTCCTGTTTGCTGGTGTGACTAATGTGTTAGCGTTAGCTGATCTTTATAAAG
This sequence comes from Lates calcarifer, assembly GCF_001640805.2. Classification (NCBI taxonomy): domain Eukaryota; kingdom Metazoa; phylum Chordata; class Actinopteri; family Centropomidae; genus Lates; species Lates calcarifer. The sequence continues at coordinate 20,517,530 of NC_066841.1, forward strand.
AGCCCATTGACAGGCTCTCAGTTGACCATGTACTACAAGAGATTACACACAAGGACATGTGTCGGGGGGGTGGAGGTGGAGGTGGAGGTGGGGGCTCCCACAGACATGAATGGTGGTCTTATCTCGCTCTAACCCGCCTGCAGTCCTGTGATAAGGAGCGCCTTGGGATCCTCCATTATGAGGAGCTAACGGGCCACACAGCCGCTCCTCTGCCTCCTCCCTGTAACCACACATTCATGGTTGAGTGGAAACATTGTGCGAGCGGCGGCTCTGAACGCACCACGCTCTCACAGAATGGAATTCATTCCTGCGGCATTACGCTGCTCACTGAGTGCAATAATCACCGGCCCGTGGGGTACGGGAATAAAGTCAGTGTTAATTGCTCTGTCTGCTTCAGCAAGTTAATGACAACTTATGTGAATCATTAACTGAATGGTGGGCTGTGTGGGCTCTGCAGCAGGTGCTCCTCCAGAGGAAGACCTCACCTGTTGGCTTGGTGTTTGAACACAGACTCCTGAGCATGGATCATCTGATGGAGGAGATATAATCTGTGTCGCTGTTATCAGCTCTGGGTGCTCACCTCGCTCAAGTATTTATTCAGAGATAATCTCCTTTAATGATGTTTCACCTCTCTCCCTCTGTCACAGGAGCGTCTCCTGCTCACCGCCTGCTCCTCAGCAGGTGTCCTCACATGACAGGAAGCACCTGTTCAACTGAGCCCAGGTGGAGGTGGCTGGAGGATTGTTGCTACACTCTGCTCCTGATGGAGGAGGCATCAACACCACCCTCCACACTGTGGCTTCTTCTTAGAAAGTTAGTGAGAGTTTGAAAGAGCGTGAGTAGAAACACAACGAGGCTGTAAAGGTGGACTGGTGAGTAGATGGGTTTTCATGTTAACGTCCCCGACAACCTCTGTAGTCTCATTTAGACACTCGTTAGCAACCGCCTTTTTTAAGACACGGAAAAGCTTCAAACATCAGGAGTGGGGGATTTACTGACCCATTTTATGTCGGAGAATAAAACCTGAAAATGTCTTGAGCTTGTGTTAAAACCACAGACCTTATTTCAGACATTTAACCAGAAACACACTGACAACAGGAAGAGCTAACATGCTAACATGCTAACTGACTTCCTGGTTTCAGGATCAGTCCTGCAGGACTCTATAAACTGTGTTCTTGTTTTTTCAGGTGAATGAAGCTACATTTAGCCTCAGCAGGTGGAGGCTGCAGCTGCAGCTGAAACAAATATAAAAATATAAGCTACACAATCAAAACAATAAATAAGTAGTTAAAGATTCATAAGATATAATGCACATTTCCACAGACTGACCTTTGACCTCCCCCACACCTCTAACATGAGTTATTTGTCATATTCATCATCTTCCTCTTTTTTTCCTCCAATCTGTTTATTAACATTTTACAGCATTTTTTAAATGAACACAAACACAACAACAAAACATACAAATCCAATGATACAACTGGATCAACACAATAAGAATAAACCAAGACAAAATCAGGACGATACCAAGAAAATAAAGAATAAATACTAAGATATGTGTTCAGTCGGCTGCACGTCATGTCAAGTTAGTGCAGAAGAAGAAGCAACTAATAAAAATAAAAATATAAAATCCTTCTCTGGAAGCTCTCAGGGTCTCATTCTGAGCCTTCCATTATGAAGCTGATTCTTAAGGAACCATCATCTTCCTCAAACCTTCACCACACTGTCATTAAAGCTAACACCTGACTGATCAGAGCAGAAAGTCGTTGCTGTTGTTGGAAAGTTGCAGAAACTGCCCCCCCCCCCCACAGCCGACAGAGACCTTTAACTGTGTCAGAGTGAAGCAGAGACAAACTGTTGTGATTAATTATGAGGCTGAAGTTGGTCGTGGCCTTGCTGAAGGATGGACGGCGGTGAAACGCCGCCTGTTCTTTCTCCTCCGCTCAGAGGAATGAAGGGAAGAGAGGGAGTGGGGGGTGAAGCAGAGCTAAGTAATGACAAAATGAGCACCTTCAGTAGACTCTGGCAATGAAAAACCCTGCCCTCATCACCCGAGTCTTTTGTTCTGAATTTTATTAGCACTAGCCACGCTAAAATAACCTGTTAACACGTATCATAGTGCAGCAATAATAACCTCCTCAATCATATTTTAAAAGTCACGTCAAGGCGGCCGGGCGTAATTCATCTCTATGCAAATACCTCGGTGTCAGCCCATTAGTGTGTTGCTACAGGGGTTTTATTAAAATGCATTCTTCCCCACTCTCTTCGTACTCAGGACTAATAAAACACGAACCCTGCCGCACAAGAATTATAGCAACTATTAGGGTAACATATGGACAGCATGCACTCTGAAAATAAAAACCAACAGATAAAGTGGCAGGGTCAGGCTGGGAGCAAACACTTAGGGAATGGCAGTGAAGTAATAGATTGTGCCCAGGCTGTCTGATGCAGACCTGGAAATCAAAGCCTGATTATACATTCATTTGAGTGGGGGCTCCCTGGTATCACCCCCCCTCCCCCGTCTCACCTACACCTCCTCCATAGATGGTGCTCAGAGCCAGCACACAGTGTCTCAGTGTCATAAACTGAAGAGACACTAAAAAGGTAATAAACTGCATCAGGCCTTTAATGAAATTAAAACAATGGAGACGGATTCATTCACTGATGAGGAGACGTGGACTGAGCTGAGTTCTCATTAATGCAGCTGTTAGTACACACAGGAACAGGAATGACACCTCTGCTGTCAGTGGTGAAATAAGTATTCAGATACTTTACTGAAGTAATCAACAAGAGCCAATGGTACAGACATGTCCTCTGAATGAACTGTGAACTACTGGCCTGTTAGCAACTGAGCTAACAAGTCTGCAGATGGAGGCAGTGGTTTTCCAGCAGCTCCTGTATTTATCATCTTATGGTTGTGTTCAGGTACTAGCAGCACCTGTTCAGGAGAGATGATGGTTCATGGTGTTACTGCTAGTTCATCTGCTGGATGTAGGTTTTATCAGGAAAATAGTGCATCTGTTGGGAACTATTTTCAGCGGCGGATTCATAAATTTGGTGCTGTGGTGAGTATGTGGACGATGTGTGAGAGTCTAATGTTGGTGATGAAGGAACATGTGTGTGGATCACTGATGTGTTTTTAATGGAGGAATTAGATTCTTAAAGCACTGATTCACACACACTTGTTAATAAAAACCAGCAGACTTATACTTTCTCTCCTGCAGTAAAACCTCCTGTGTTATTCTGTCTGGATGGAGACATCAGGACTCACCTTGTGTCTGTGCTGCAGGGACTGATGAGCCCCCTCCCTCCTGATTATCTGTCATTTAACGGTTTATCAAAGTCAGAGGATCCTGTCATGCTTGTGTGAACGGTGGATTTTTCTATTTTATGGAGTCATTAATTTCACGTGGATCATTAGCCTCCATACAGATCCCTGTTTTGACAAATGCAGCTGGTGAATTATGCACACAATGTGCTTCCTCCTCCTCCTCCTCCTCCTCAGCACCACTGACTGCACCACATGATAAACAGGGAGCACCCCATCACATTACCCAAATGTGTTTCTGGGGGCGTCCGTCACTCCATTACAGCGACCGTATGACACATGTGACCATCGACGAGCTTTTCACTGTGACTGGAAACAACATTAAATATAATGTACAGAGGTGAAAAATGAAGTAAAGCTGAACATCCTCTCACAGGAAACGTCTCAACAGGACGCTACATTAAAACGTAAGGATAAAGAAGAATACTTATACTAACATCCTTGTTCTTCTGGTGTAAAGAATAAGCTGCAAACATCAGGGAACAGCTGGATTCATCTGCTCTGCTTCTTAAAAAGAACTTTTCTCATTTTAACACAATCTCTATAAAAGGTCTAATTTCTAAAACTGCTCTGCTCTTATTTGTTGTTTTGTCTTCAGAGTGATACTGTGGGAAGCACCTGTTATAAAATGTGTGAAACATCGTGAGAATGAAGAAATAACAAAGAGAAACTGAAAGGGAGAATCTGCTTTCAGGTTAATGAGGTGTTTTAGTTCTCAGGGCTTTTTGAGAATTAATATTAAATGAAGAATAACAATTAAATGATTAATGGACTTACACCAAACTCTGTGGCCAAATTAATAAATTTAAATGGACTTTGACCGACGTGGCAGAGTAAAACTGAATTCATTTGTGGAGAAATTTGACACTTAAATTCTCACTTTTGATTAAAACACTCACACACAAAATAGAGAATGCTAATGTAGCATATTAGCTGTGTTGCTCCATCATTACCCTCTGTCCTCTGTTCCTTCATCCTCTCATGTTGGACTGAGGCTAGCTTGTTAGCATGCTAATGTCAGTTGAACGGTAGCTATGTAGCAAAAAACTTAAATATGTAACATTAACCAACAAGAATTAATTGTACAAATGTGTCTTTTGAATAAACTGTGAACTATTGGACTGTTAGCAACTGAGCTAACAAGTTTGCTAAATGACAGAAAGCTCGAGCTCAGTAATTTAAGCTGTAGCAGAGCAGCTAAATGGAGCTAATGGACTTTAAACGACCTAAATTATTTCAGATAAAGTATTTAAGTCCAACAGAGAATAACTTACCTCTAAATAATAATAATATGACAATAAATAGTTCATGAAATATTAAAATGGAAGGTAATTTACTTTTGCATAAAAAAGACAATTTGTTTGGGAAGTGAAATTAAATTGAATTAAATAAAAAATTCAGATTGTACCTTTAGTTTAAACTCTTTCTTATTGGTCAGTCAGTACACCTGTGTGGTTGGCAGCAGGTGAGGAAGAGAGCCGGAGGGGGCGGAGAGAGAGAGAGGCGGTAAACACGGCAGGTCCGCCGGTCAGAAAGTGTTCACAGAGCGGAGAAATGTAGCGGGAGGTGGACAAACTACTGCGGGCTTTAGCCTCTTAAAGTCGGTTAATACGTCCGGAAGTTAGCGCCTGTGTGTGCTGAGGTTCGGTTCGGTCGCTCCGTTCATTAGCCGTCTGTTAGCCGTTGTTGTTTGTTAGCCGCTAAGCTACCCGGGAGAGTAGAGATGCTAAGTGCTTAGCTAGCCTGCTAATAGGCGCAGTGTGGCTAACGTTAAAAGGTCAGTGATTGAGGACCTGTGTAAACCTGGACCCGGCGCTGGATTCAAGAACGGATAAACCCAGACGGACCGGGAGACGCGGTATGGTTCTGTGTTGTTGTATCTGTGCTACATTGCTAATGTTTGGTTCATCATATTGACTTTTTACTATTCACTGTCAATCACAGTTGCTGTAACCCACCCAGTCATATATTTACATTTTGGAAAATTAACTGAGCCGAATTGATCATTAATAGTTCCTGTTCGCTTTGTAACATTAGATTTACTGACAACTATCAATAAATTAGCAGATGTTGAAGAAAAGTTAAAATCCTGATGTTTCTCAGGCAAGTTCTGCAGTTATGAGGGGCATCTTTTTTCTATGATTTCTAAGTGGGTTTATATATATGCAATGGACATCAGAGATAATGATTCCATCCTGAAATGTAAACTAGAAATGAATGAAATGTGTAGGTTTAATATTTGTGAACTCAGGTTTGACTGTCTCTCTCACCTCACACAGTATTTCTGCCTCCTCTCTCTCCTATGGAACAGTTTCAGCTAGCTAACGCAGCCACATTCACAGAGATGTTTATCAGTGTGTGTCGTCATAAATGAACAAATGAATTAAATGACTTGTGTCTGATGTTTCAGATGTCAGATAACTCTTCAGATATCCCTTCAGTTCCTGCTGCTCTCCTTCCTCTGACACCAGCATCTCTACAGGACTGAAGCACAGCGGTAAGTTCATCATTTCATTTCTTTAATTGTACGTCTGGGACAAGAAACATTTACTCCTGGTGTCACCACACACAGGTGCTCTGAGAAGTAGAGAAGTTGCCATAATAAGTTTATGTATGTAGTATGTATGTTCAGATTTTGGCTTTAATGGAATATTTATGGCTCTGGTAGTTGGTGTTATGCTATCCCAGCATGCAACAGTTGAAATCAAAACACCACCATATTGGCAGGAAAGCGTGCTGTTTAAATTACTGCCAGGGTGCTAGCAGCTAACTTAGCCTGCTGTATTTAAAAAAGTGAACATGGTGGACAGCTGCTGCCATTTTATTCACAAAGATCCACAAAATGTGCAAGAAGATGAAGCGATGGGAAAAAATAGGCAACAGATTCTGTTTCTGTAGTGATCACTTCATATCAGGTACAGAATCCAACGCCTCCGAACTTTAATATCTGGATTATTTTAATGCTTCTATTTTGATTTCTAACAGTTTTCTAAAAGGCATTTTAGACTTGTGCATTGTGGTGTGGATTTTGCGGAGCTAACTTGTTGGATGACAGTTGATCAGATAATTGTTGATATGAAATGATTGATTATAGGCTCGGAGCTGAGAGCCACAGTCAGAGGAGGGAAGTGTTAGTTTGGGTGTGAACATGAGGTCTGTTGACGATAAAACGTCTTGAACAGCAGACTCTTGACTTTTTATCAGGTTGTCTGAACTCTGAGAAAATGTTTGTTTCCTGTGTAATTCGTGTGAAGTGCTGCTTTAATGCAAAGTGTTTGTAAAGTGCTGTTGTTATGAGTCGATGCACAGTTAGCAGCGAGTCGAACAGAGGTCATGATTGTAACTTTAACAGATAACAGTGAGCGAGAGGAAAGCCCATCGATATTTAAATTGGATTGTTCTTTGTGTCTGTTGAAGCTTTGGTTTGGATTCTTCTGTGACCTTGTTGTCTCGGCCGGACGCTCGCTCAGCCTGATCCGACCTGCCCGGCCCGTTGTTTGGTTTATTGACTGACCGCAGACGCACCGCTGCACCTCCATTGGCTTAAATGGGTTTTCATTTTTTATTGGCAGGCCGGTGACAGGGCCGCTCTGTCCAGGCTCTTTACGCTTTAACAGCTCCGGGGTATCAAAATGTGTTTTACAAGCTCTCGTAAAATCAAACAAAATGAAATAAAATCAAAGGGAGACGTGGAGCTGTGCTCAGCAAAAACAAGTGGAGGATTTGGAGGAAAGTGTGTGTGTGGTGTTTGTTCATGCTGCAGAGCAGAGCTGGTTTCAGGCGACAGGAGAAAGTTTTAGCAGTTTTTGAACACATTTCATTCTTAATGAAGGAGTCTACAGGCCGACTCATCAGATACCAGGATTAAACTGAAACTGTGATGGTCAAACCTCAGAGTCTGATTCTGTTTCCAGCTCCTTGTCCTCTCCTCTGTACACAGCTATAAAGTCATAGATTTCTCATTTTATATATATTTTAAATATGTTTGTTTGGTCATTTATTCATCGTTGTTAAAATGGAACCAGATGCAGTGACATCTTGTTTCATTGTGCACGGTCCGGTGTAGTTATTTAAATGACAATAAAGACGTTTAGAGGTGAGTTTGATCGTTACAGTTAAATATGGAAAATCTTTCCGTTTTACCACTTGTCCACCTTTAGATTTAAATCTGTGAATTTAAACTTGTCCAGCAGCTCGATGTTAGATTCCTCTGTTAGTCTTCCAGTCGTATCAGTATCACTCTGTATTACAGTGTAAAATATAACGATGCACAAACCCCAGAAAATAATCACTGCAGCAGAGGATGTTATTAGAACATGCTCATCTTCAGAGGTAGAAATCAGAAGCATACATCAGTAATACGATAAAAAACGACTGTAACAATCAATTCTTATCAGAATATTTGCAGATAATTTTTCTCTGGATCAACTCATTGGTGTAGAAGGTCAAATAAAGTTGAGCTGGTGCAGATGTGACTCTCTGAGATGGCTGCTGTTAAAGGGCAGTGACAGGACTTCAGATGTGAGTCAGGTCAGACCAGAACCAGAGTCCAGAGCAGCAGTGATCAGACCGTGACCTCGGGGTGGACGGGGGGGGCTGCAGCCAGGAAAAGGACAGTGCTGCCGTCCTGCAGTATTTCCTCCTCCTGACAGACACCCTGACAATAAATAACTCTATGAAAAATGAGGAGGGAGGGAGAGCACAATAACCTGCTGAACTTGAGAACCTCTTCTCATCGATTATGGAAATCTCTCCGCCGCTGACCCGGGGTATTATGAGTCTTAAGTATTGATTAAATACGCAGAGGAAAATACTTTGGCAGTTAAATCAGACGTTGATTCGATTAGCTTTCCCCCCGCCGCCGCTCAGAATCTACCGCCGTTTAAAAGGGTTTCATTTTTGTGTATAAGCTGTGTTGTCAGGAAATTGAATTAACTCTGCTGCAATGTTAATGCGGGGTGACCTTGGGTGGGTGAACGACCTCTGACCTTTGACCCAGGGGAGAGTCTGGTCATAAGGAAAGTAAAGGGGAGCCACAGACCAGACCCCCATGCACTTAAGCCCCTCTTCTCTCCCTGGTCCCTCTGATTCGGCACAGACACATCAAATCATTTGGCGTTGGGATCAATAGATTCTCCGAGGCTGACTTCATAAGTAGGTCATAAGAAGCATTTCAGATATTAGCGCTGGGTGGAATGAGGCTGGCTGGAGTTCACGCTCCTGCCTCGGCCTTAAACACTGAGTCTGCACTAAAACTCAGCTCACAGCTCATCTGGACACTTCCATCAATACATGTGGTTATTGATAACTCTGTGATGTTAGGTCGTTATTATACCACTCTGCTGTAACAGTGAGTCACACAGCTCCTGTGTCCTGCTCAGTAAAATCACTGTTCTTGTTAATGGAGTCTGGTTAACACACAAAAACAAATAAGGCCCAGGTTCAGAAATACCTGAGTTACCCTTCACACATCAGTAGTTTTACTCTTCATAGAGAGTGTTTCTCCTTCTTCTGTTTTCTGTGCTCAGCAAAAACAAGTGGAGGATTTGGAGGAAAGTGTGTGTGTGGTGTTTGTTCATGCTGCAGAGCAGAGCTGGTTTCAGGCGACAGGAGAAAGTTTTAGCAGTTTTTGAACACATTTCATTCTTAATGAAGGAGTCTACAGGCCGACTCATCAGATACCAGGATTAAACTGAAACTGTGATGGTCAAACCTCAGAGTCTGTTAACACACAAAAACAAATAAGGCCCAGGTTCAGAAATACCTGAGTTACCCTTCACACATCAGTAGTTTTACTCTTCATAGAGAGTGTTTCTCCTTCTTCTGTTTTCTCGCCTCAGTTTGTTCCTCCTCAGTGTGTGTGAACTCAGAGACCAGATACTGTAACTGTAGTTTATAGAGCTGATATCAGCTCTGATCTCTAGATGTGATTCGATTCTTCATGATTCAGTCACATCAGATAAACACCATAAAGCTCTTCTCAGAATTTTTCCTGGGAACTTAAACTTCTGTTGTTTCCTTCAGAATCAAACTGTGTGAAGTCACATTATGGCCTGAACTGTAAACACATTTCCTGCTTATTCAACGGTGGAACAGGAAGTGATTTTCCCTGGTGAAGACAACACAACAGGAACATGACACATCTAGATTTTCAAGGTCAACATGAGTTTCAAGTTGAAGTCCAGAGTCAGTGAAGTGTCCTGACTCGGTCCTGACTCAGTCCTGAACTGGTCCCAGATTATTGTGATAATCAGACTTTTACTTTTTAATTTTACCGTATCAGACTGACAGTATAACTAAAACATCCTGCACCTGGAGAAGCGTATTAAACCTTTATTCATCTTCACAGTGAATGTCAGACGCTAACATTCAGAATCAGACTGAAACTCAGGAGGTACAGCGGGTCGCCCACTAATCAGAGGCTCAGTGTGTGTGTTAGAGAGCTTTGAGTGGTCGACATTAGAGAAGTCCTGTATAATTACAGTATATTTACCATTTATATACAGTCAGTGGCAGCAGCAGTTCCTCTTCAGTGACCTCTCCTACAAAATAAAAGCTTGCAGAAGTTTGTTTTGAGCTAATTGAGAGCTTTATTTTTATTCTTCTGCTAACAGCAGCCTCTGGTTATGTTCTGGCCGTGTCTGCGTTACCCATGAGCCTCAGCTGCTGCAGTGGAGGAAAAGGCAAATCAGAACGTTTTATCAAAGAAGCTGAAAACCCAACTCATTGAACTGGTGACTGAATTCATCCAGAATATAAGCTGATCAGAGCTTTATCACCTCCTGCAGCTGTCGACACGTTTCAGTCTGAGCGACTCCACCGTCCACAGTTTAGACGATGAAGCAGATCTGATCCAGAGTCAGTTTGAGGTGAGGAGTGTGTGTTCTCTCTGGATGTTTTCAGACTGAATCTGAATTCTGTCTCTGCAGGATTAAAAGTTAACCACCGCCGTCTCTTTAAGTGCTTTTCCCATGAAACAAACTGAGCTTCAGCTCCGTCTCATTGTTTCTGCTGAATGTGAACAGTGATCAGAACTCTCTGCTCGCTCTCTCTGACTGTCTGAAGGATCGATCGCAGCCTTTATCAGAGAGGTGGACGTCAGGCGTTAGCCCCCGCCGCTCTGATTTATGAGGCCTTTCATGGAGCAGCTCCTGCCTGGGAAAGTTGGTAGACCTGATAGAAAGTTGTCAGCTCGGTGCAGATAGAGGCAGAGAGAGCTCAGCACAAGGCTCAGATTGTTTCCCCGCTCAATTCACCGCAGGACCATAATGCTGTTTTCCCATGCTCGCCAAGGCCTCGTCGTTTGTTTAGCCATGTCGCAACCGGGCGTTAATGCCTCTTTAGTTATGTCACGTCCCCGAGCGGCTGAGGAGGCGCCTCTGTCTCCTCCGTTAACCCCGTCACCTCCGGGCCGCAGGACGGAGAAGCAGCTGGGTTAGAAGACGAGCACAGATAAATAATCTGCTGAGCTCCGTACGCTAATGAAAGCACACCAACATCCTGATTCCTCTCACACACGATGAGGTAAACAGGCCACAGCCCATTAGAGCAGATTCCTGACACACAGTGATTAGGAGCTGAGCCAAGTCCAGTGGTTCCTCTGGACGACACAACACTTCCTGTTGGTCCTGTTAATGAAGAGCAGAGCGGCTGCAGTTGATTTAAGATAATGTACAAGCTGAATAAACCTCCTCAGTCTCCCTGACACACACACACACACACACACACACACACACACACACACACACACACACAGAGGTTGTGTTTTACGTGTTCAGATGAAATCAGGACGTTTAAAGGCTCAGTTCATCCAAACCAGCTGATGAATCGATCAGTCGATCAACAGGAAGCTGTTGTGTGATTCTCTGTGTTTAATATCAGTGTGAATATTTAGTTGGTTGTGGGTCAGTGAACGTCACGTTGGACCACAGTCCTCCTGGGTGAGTCTCGACACTCCTCGAGCAGTTATTCCAAGACCAGGAGCTGTTTGACAGAAACGTCCTGTCTCCAGTCTGAAGATCCTCTAATCTGCATTTTACTGAAGTACCTCAGAGAAAACCCTGATCCTCCAGTTCAGTTCAGTTCAGTTCAGTTCTACGACTGACCTGAACTGTGATTAGAGACTGTAGAGCAGAGAATCGTCCTGTGTCTGTTTCTGCTGCTGTTCAATGACACACATTCAGTCTGTTCCTGTGAAGAAAAGATTCAACCTCCTCCTGCTCCTCCTCC
>NC_066841.1:20541277-20555733 GCF_001640805.2 Lates calcarifer
ATTATTATTATTATTATTATATTATTGACAGCTGGATCTCTACCTGACATGTGCTCCGGTTTTTCCTCGTCGCTCCGTCGCTCTGCTGTTGGCGGTGAAGCGGAGCTGTTGGTTGGGAATCCTCCAGCTCTTTTCACGGTGTGTGACCGTGAAGCTTCACGGTTTCATCTTCAGCTCGTTTTTCTGTCAAATTGGAAAAATCAGCGGAGCGAGCTGCGGCTGATCTTTAATTTATCAGCTGAAACTCTGCGTCTGATCAGAGAGAAACACATTCATCAGCGGGGAAACGTCAGGAAACCGAAACAGACAAGATGTAAATGTTTGTTCCGAGCGGCTCTCCGCTCTCTGCTGCCCGGGCCGAGGCCGGCTGAGCGGCCAGGAGGCTGCTGCTCCCACCGCTGGACTGAACTTCAGTGTCCTCCTCACGGTCTGAAGCCTCAGCTGAACAATAATAATAATAATAATAATAATGAAATAATGATAATAGATAATAATATGGTGTAATATTTAATATTCGTTTCTCATTAAACCGTGAACAGTAGAAATGTCTGAGGCGTTGACACAAACTGCAGTGAAATGAATAGATTAATAAACAGATGTTGTGTTTAATGTCGCTGCTGCAGTTTGTAAAACTCAGATCAGATGAAACATTTCTCAGTTTAAAAACACGCTGATGAGAAATTCTCTTAATTTTTTATTAATGAAAAAAAAAAGTTAAAATCTGATCAAAGCGAGTTCAGTTTGTTGTTAAATGTTTGTTCGCAGCAGACCCTGAACACAACACCAGACTGTCTGAAATGAAGCTGTTAAAAAGAGATGTGATGTTTTTCTCCTCGGCTGATTCATCATATTTTATTTTAATAATTAGTTTTTAATTTCATCTCAGTTTAATCATTTAGATTCTTCATCTTCATCTTCAGCTCAGAAGCTGCTCACACAACAAAACACAACGAATCTAAACTGAATCTAAATCCTTCTCAGGTGAATCCTGCTGAGAGCAGGCTGATCACTGCTGATCTGATCCAACAATAATCATCGGATTCATTGATCAGTAAATTCCTATTTTGTCTGATTGAACATTTGAAGAGCAGCTTCTGATTTTAACACCGATTAAAAAATATTTAGAAATTTAAAAATATAAAAGAAATAATTCTCCTCCTCATTATCCAAAGACAACACGTGAATAACGAGCTGGATCCAGTTTCTAATGTTTCTACTGTTCCTTTGATTTAAATCACATTAAACTGGAACGAACACCTGGAGCCGCCAGTGAAAAAGGTGAATGAAGGAACTTCAGTCTTCATTGAGTTAATTTAACTCAATAAAGAAAAGCTTTTCAGGTTTATTATTCCCACTGTGTGTTGTCGCTGAACGGACAGAGAGACAGACAGACAGAGAGACAGACAGAGAGACAGACAGAGAGACAGACAGACAGACAGAGAGACCAGACAGGGTTCAGATCGAACAACAAAAATAAAAATCTAGAGCTGTGAGATAAAAACCTGAGATGAAGAATGTGAACAGTTTTCATTCACTTCAGTTTCACTTTATTAAACTGTGAATTATCTGAGAACAGATTCATCAATAATGATGATTATTAATCTGAAACAGCTGATTGTAAACAACAGATGACGTCTGATCAGTCGCTGCTCACATTCACATCTCACACACACTTCTACTTTATTATTTCTATTTTATTCAATTATTAATATTTATTTTATTTTATTTTATTTATTCCCACTTTATTGATCTGACAGCTTCAGTTATTTTCCACATCAATAAAACAAACTATAATCAACAAAAACATTATTATCAGATTTTACAGATTATTATAAAACAGTGAAAATATGAAACTGATGAACTTATTAATCAATAATTTATATTCAATAATCGGATAAATCTGAAATGATCGGTGGTTCTTTATCTCGATGTCGACACTGCTGTACCTTTAGTTTAAATTCAGGACGAGTACTTGTAACAGAGTATTTGTACTTTTACTCTGGTAGAGATCAGAGTCCATCACTGAGCAGAGGCTCAGTCTGAGGAAACAGGAAACAGGAAACACGGTTACTTCCTGTGACTCAGCTGTGTTTGAGTATCAAAGAGGAGGTTTTTAAAATTATACTGTTATTATTGATTGATTGATTGATTGATTGATTGATTTATCAGTCTGATGTTCAGAGCAGAGTCAGTGGATCAGCTCAAACAGGAAGTTCAGGTTTCTGACTGAATCTGAGCTGCTGTTAAAACCACCACAGAAGAAGAAGCAGCTGCAGCTCATGTTCATCAGGAAACGCATCATCTCTGCACAGACTCTGTTTCCTGTTTCTCTGATTAAACGTCAATAAACCTCTGATAGGAGCCGTGTGTCATGTGACACTCAGGAGGCGGCTGTGGATCAGGAAGTAGAGCGGGTCATCCGCCAATCAGAAGGTCAGAGGTTCAAACCCCGCCCCCTCCTGATGACAGATCTGATCAGCCTGTGAGCTGATTGGTCAGCGGTGATGTCAGTGATGATGTGTCAGGAAGTGAGTGCACAGTGATGTGTGATCCAGGTGGAGTTAACGAGCTCCTCCCCCCAACTCCAGGTGGAGGAGGAACACCACCTGTCTGTGTTCCAGGTGTACTGAACAAGGCTCCGCCCCTCAGAGACCGACTGCACCATCTGTTCACCTCCTCCGCCCTCCTCAGCTACACCTGCTGATACACCACCACCCTGAGCTACACCTGAGCTACATCTGAGCTACACCTGCTGATACACCACCACCCTGAGCTACACCTGAGCTACACCTGCTGATACACCACCACCACCCTGAGCTACACCTGAGCTACATCTGAGCTACACCTGCTGATACACCACCACCCTGAGCTACACCTGAGCTACATCTGAGCTACACCTGCTGATACACCACCACCACCACCACCCTGAGCTACACCTGAGCTACACCTGCTGATACACCACCACCCTGAGCTACACCTGAGCTACACCTGCTGATACACCACCACCCTGAGCTACACCCAGCAGACTCAGCTGCACCACCTCCACCCTGCTGAGCAGTGAGATAAATGAGAGACAAACTGAAACCCACCTGTTGTCTGTGCTTCACCCGACAGCTCCACCTGTTGACTCCGTCTAAATCTCCTCCTGTTTGCTGGTGTGACTAATGTGTTAGCGTTAGCTGATCTTTATAAAGAGCCCATTGACAGGCTCTCAGTTGACCATGTACTACAAGAGATTACACACAAGGACATGTGTCGGGGGGGTGGAGGTGGAGGTGGAGGTGGGGGCTCCCACAGACATGAATGGTGGTCTTATCTCGCTCTAACCCGCCTGCAGTCCTGTGATAAGGAGCGCCTTGGGATCCTCCATTATGAGGAGCTAACGGGCCACACAGCCGCTCCTCTGCCTCCTCCCTGTAACCACACATTCATGGTTGAGTGGAAACATTGTGCGAGCGGCGGCTCTGAACGCACCACGCTCTCACAGAATGGAATTCATTCCTGCGGCATTACGCTGCTCACTGAGTGCAATAATCACCGGCCCGTGGGGTACGGGAATAAAGTCAGTGTTAATTGCTCTGTCTGCTTCAGCAAGTTAATGACAACTTATGTGAATCATTAACTGAATGGTGGGCTGTGTGGGCTCTGCAGCAGGTGCTCCTCCAGAGGAAGACCTCACCTGTTGGCTTGGTGTTTGAACACAGACTCCTGAGCATGGATCATCTGATGGAGGAGATATAATCTGTGTCGCTGTTATCAGCTCTGGGTGCTCACCTCGCTCAAGTATTTATTCAGAGATAATCTCCTTTAATGATGTTTCACCTCTCTCCCTCTGTCACAGGAGCGTCTCCTGCTCACCGCCTGCTCCTCAGCAGGTGTCCTCACATGACAGGAAGCACCTGTTCAACTGAGCCCAGGTGGAGGTGGCTGGAGGATTGTTGCTACACTCTGCTCCTGATGGAGGAGGCATCAACACCACCCTCCACACTGTGGCTTCTTCTTAGAAAGTTAGTGAGAGTTTGAAAGAGCGTGAGTAGAAACACAACGAGGCTGTAAAGGTGGACTGGTGAGTAGATGGGTTTTCATGTTAACGTCCCCGACAACCTCTGTAGTCTCATTTAGACACTCGTTAGCAACCGCCTTTTTTAAGACACGTAAAAGCTTCAAACATCAGGAGTGGGGGATTTACTGACCCATTTTATGTCGGAGAATAAAACCTGAAAATGTCTGGAGCTTGTGTTAAAACCACAGACCTTATTTCAGACATTTAACCAGAAACACACTGACAACAGGAAGAGCTAACATGCTAACATGCTAACTGACTTCCTGGTTTCAGGATCAGTCCTGCAGGACTCTATAAACTGTGTTCTTGTTTTTTCAGGTGAATGAAGCTACATTTAGCCTCAGCAGGTGGAGGCTGCAGCTGCAGCTGAAACAAATATAAAAATATAAGCTACACAATCAAAACAATAAATAAGTAGTTAAAGATTCATAAGATATAATGCACATTTCCACAGACTGACCTTTGACCTCCCCCACACCTCTAACATGAGTTATTTGTCATATTCATCATCTTCCTCTTTTTTTCCTCCAATCTGTTTATTAACATTTTACAGCATTTTTTAAATGAACACAAACACAACAACAAAACATACAAATCCAATGATACAACTGGATCAACACAATAAGAATAAACCAAGACAAAATCAGGACGATACCAAGAAAATAAAGAATAAATACTAAGATATGTGTTCAGTCGGCTGCATGTCATGTCAAGTTAGTGCAGAAGAAGAAGCAACTAATAAAAATAAAAATATAAAATCCTTCTCTGGAAGCTCTCAGGGTCTCATTCTGAGCCTTCCATTATGAAGCTGATTCTTAAGGAACCATCATCTTCCTCAAACCTTCACCACACTGTCATTAAAGCTAACACCTGACTGATCAGAGCAGAAAGTCGTTGCTGTTGTTGGAAAGTTGCAGAAACTGCCCCCCCCCCCCCCCCCCCACAGCCGACTGAGACCTTTAACTGTGTCAGAGTGAAGCAGAGACAAACTGTTGTGATTAATTATGAGGCTGAAGTTGGTCGTGGCCTTGCTGAAGGATGGACGGCGGTGAAACGCCGCCTGTTCTTTCTCCTCCGCTCAGAGGAATGAAGGGAAGAGAGGGAGTGGGGGGTGAAGCAGAGCTAAGTAATGACAAAATGAGCACCTTCAGTAGACTCTGGCAATGAAAAACCCTGCCCTCATCACCCGAGTCTTTTGTTCTGAATTTTATTAGCACTAGCCACGCTAAAATAACCTGTTAACACGTATCATAGTGCAGCAATAATAACCTCCTCAATCATATTTTAAAAGTCACGTCAAGGCGGCCGGGCGTAATTCATCTCTATGCAAATACCTCGGTGTCAGCCCATTAGTGTGTTGCTACAGGGGTTTTATTAAAATGCATTCTTCCCCACTCTCTTCGTACTCAGGACTAATAAAACACGAACCCTGCCGCACAAGAATTATAGCAACTATTAGGGTAACATATGGACAGCATGCACTCTGAAAATAAAAACCAACAGATAAAGTGGCAGGGTCAGGCTGGGAGCAAACACTTAGGGAATGGCAGTGAAGTAATAGATTGTGCCCAGGCTGTCTGATGCAGACCTGGAAATCAAAGCCTGATTATACATTCATTTGAGTGGGGGCTCCCTGGTATCACCCCCCCTCCCCCGTCTCACCTACACCTCCTCCATAGATGGTGCTCAGAGCCAACACACAGTGTCTCAGTGTCATAAACTGAAGAGACACTAAAAAGGTAATAAACTGCATCAGGCCTTTAATGAAATTAAAACAATGGAGACGGATTCATTCACTGATGAGGAGACGTGGACTGAGCTGAGTTCTCATTAATGCAGCTGTTAGTACACACAGGAACAGGAATGACACCTCTGCTGTCAGTGGTGAAATAAGTATTCAGATACTTTACTGAAGTAATCAACAAGAGCCAATGGTACAGACATGTCCTCTGAATGAACTGTGAACTACTGGCCTGTTAGCAACTGAGCTAACAAGTCTGCAGATGGAGGCAGTGGTTTTCCAGCAGCTCCTGTATTTATCATCTTATGGTTGTGTTCAGGTACTAGCAGCACCTGTTCAGGAGAGATGATGGTTCATGGTGTTACTGCTAGTTCATCTGCTGGATGTAGGTTTTATCAGGAAAATAGTGCATCTGTTGGGAACTATTTTCAGCGGCGGATTCATAAATTTGGTGCTGTGGTGAGTATGTGGACGATGTGTGAGAGTCTAATGTTGGTGATGAAGGAACATGTGTGTGGATCACTGATGTGTTTTTAATGGAGGAATTAGATTCTTAAAGCACTGATTCACACACACTTGTTAATAAAAACCAGCAGACTTATACTTTCTCTCCTGCAGTAAAACCTCCTGTGTTATTCTGTCTGGATGGAGACATCAGGACTCACCTTGTGTCTGTGCTGCAGGGACTGATGAGCCCCCTCCCTCCTGATTATCTGTCATTTAACGGTTTATCAAAGTCAGAGGATCCTGTCATGCTTGTGTGAACGGTGGATTTTTCTATTTTATGGAGTCATTAATTTCACGTGGATCATTAGCCTCCATACAGATCCCTGTTTTGACAAATGCAGCTGGTGAATTATGCACACAATGTGCTTCCTCCTCCTCCTCCTCCTCCTCAGCACCACTGACTGCACCACATGATAAACAGGGAGCACCCCATCACATTACCCAAATGTGTTTCTGGGGGCGTCCGTCACTCCATTACAGCGACCGTATGACACATGTGACCATCGACGAGCTTTTCACTGTGACTGGAAACAACATTAAATATAATGTACAGAGGTGAAAAATGAAGTAAAGCTGAACATCCTCTCACAGGAAACGTCTCAACAGGACGCTACATTAAAACGTAAGGATAAAGAAGAATATTTATACTAACATCCTCGTTCTTCTGGTGTAAAGAATAAGCTGCAAACATCAGGGAACAGCTGGATTCATCTGCTCTGCTTCTTAAAAAGAACTTTTCTCATTTTAACACAATCTCTATAAAAGGTCTAATTTCTAAAACTGCTCTGCTCTTATTTGTTGTTTTGTCTTCAGAGTGATACTGTGGGAAGCACCTGTTATAAAATGTGTGAAACATCGTGAGAATGAAGAAATAACAAAGAGAAACTGAAAGGGAGAATCTGCTTTCAGGTTAATGAGGTGTTTTAGTTCTCAGGGCTTTTTGAGAATTAATATTAAATGAAGAATAACAATTAAATGATTAATGGACTTACACCAAACTCTGTGGCCAAATTAATACATTTAAATGGACTTTGACCGACGTGGCAGAGTAAAACTGAATTCATTTGTGGAGAAATTTGACACTTAAATTCTCACTTTTGATTAAAACACTCACACACAAAATAGAGAATGCTAATGTAGCATATTAGCTGTGTTGCTCCATCATTACCCTCTGTTCCTTCATCCTCTCATGTTGGACTGAGGCTAGCTTGTTAGCATGCTAATGTCAGTTGAACGTTAGCTATATAGCAAAAAACTTAAATATGTAACATTAACCAACAAGAATTAATTGTACAAATATGTCTTTTGAATAAACTGTGAACTATTGGACTGTTAGCAACTGAGCTAACAAGTTTGCTAACTGTCATTTATCTAAAAAGTTAGCTAAATGACAGAAAGCTCGAGCTCAGTAATTTAAGCTGTAGCAGAGCAGCTAAATGGAGCTAATGGACTTTAAACGACCTAAATTATTTCAGATAAAGTATTTAAGTCCAACAGAGAATAACTTACCTCTAAATAATAATAATATGACAATAAATAGTTCATGAAATATTAAAATGGAAGATAATTTACTTTTGCATAAAAAAGACAATTTGTTTGGGAAGTGAAATTAAATTGAATTAAATAAAAAATTCAGATTGTACCTTTAGTTTAAACTCTTTCTTATTGGTCAGTCAGTACACCTGTGTGGTTGGCAGCAGGTGAGGAAGAGAGCCGGAGGGGGCGGAGAGAGAGAGAGGCGGTAAACACGGCAGGTCCCCCGGTCAGAAAGTGTTCACAGAGCGAAGAAATGTAGCGGGAGGTGGACAAACTACTGCGGGCTTTAGCCTCTTAAAGTCGGTTAATACGTCCGGAAGTTAGCGCCTGTGTGTGCTGAGGTTCGGTTCGGTCGCTCCGTTCATTAGCCGTCTGTTAGCCGTTGTTGTTTGTTAGCCGCTAAGCTACCCGGGAGAGTAGAGATGCTAAGTGCTTAGCTAGCCTGCTAATAGGCGCAGTGTGGCTAACGTTAAAAGGTCAGTGATTGAGGACCTGTGTAAACCTGGACCCGGCGCTGGATTCAAGAACGGATAAACCCAGACGGACCGGGAGACGCGGTATGGTTCTGTGTTGTTGTATCTGTGCTACATTGCTAATGTTTGGTTCATCATATTGACTTTTTACTATTCACTGTCAATCACAGTTGCTGTAACCCACCCAGTCATATATTTACATTTTGGAAAATTAACTGAGCCGAATTGATCATTAATAGTTCCTGTTCGCTTTGTAACATTAGATTTACTGACAACTATCAATAAATTAGCAGATGTTGAAGAAAAGTTAAAATCCTGATGTTTCTCAGGCAAGTTCTGCAGTTATGAGGGGCATCTTTTTTCTATGATTTCTAAGTGGGTTTATATATATGCAATGGACACCAGAGATAATGATTCCATCCTGAAATGTAAACTAGAAATGAATGAAATGTGTAGGTTTAATATTTGTGAACTCAGGTTTGACTGTCTCTCTCACCTCACACAGTATTTCTGCCTCCTCTCTCTCCTATGGAACAGTTTCAGCTAGCTAACGCAGCCACATTCACAGAGATGTTTATCAGTGTGTGTCGTCATAAATGAACAAATGAATTAAATGACTTGTGTCTGATGTTTCAGATGTCAGATAACTCTTCAGATATCCCTTCAGTTCCTGCTGCTCTCCTTCCTCTGACACCAGCATCTCTACAGGACTGAAGCACAGCGGTAAGTTCATCATTTCATTTCTTTAATTGTACGTCTGGGACAAGAAACATTTACTCCTGGTGTCACCACACACAGGTGCTCTGAGAAGTAGAGAAGTTGCCATAATAAGTTTATGTATGTAGTATGTATGTTCAGATTTTGGCTTTAATGGAATATTTATGGCTCTGGTAGTTGGTGTTATGCTATCCCAGCATGCAACAGTTGAAATCAAAACACCACCATATTGGCAGGAAAGCGTGCTGTTTAAATTACTGCCAGGGTGCTAGCAGCTAACTTAGCCTGCTGTATTTAAAAAAGTGAACATGGTGGACAGCTGCTGCCATTTTATTCACAAAGATCCACAAAATGTGCAAGAAGATGAAGCGATGGGAAAAAACAGGCAACAGATTCTGTTTCTGTAGTGATCACTTCATATCAGGTACAGAATCCAACACCTCCGAACTTTAATATCTGGATTATTTTAATGCTTTTATTTTGATTTCTAACAGTTTTCTAAAAGGCATTTTAGACTTGTGCATTGTGGTGTGGATTTTGCAGAGCTAACTTGTTGGATGACAGTTGATCAGATAATTGTTGATATGAAATGATTGATTATAGGCTCGGAGCTGAGAGCCACAGTCAGAGGAGGGAAGTGTTAGTTTGGGTGTGAACATGAGGTCTGTTGACGATAAAACGTCTTGAACAGCAGACTCTTTATCAGGTTGTCTGAACTCTGAGAAAATGTTTGTTTCCTGTGTAATTTGTGTGAAGTGCTGCTTTAATGCAAAGTGTTTGTAAAGTGCTGTTGTTATGAGTCGATGCACAGTTAGCAGCGAGTCGAACAGAGGTCATGATTGTAACTTTAACAGATAACAGTGAGCGAGAGGAAAGCCCATCGATATTTAAATTGGATTGTTCTTTGTGTCCGTTGAAGCTTTGGTTTGGATTCTTCTGTGACCTTGTTGTCTCGGCCGGACGCTCGCTCAGCCTGATCCGACCTGCCCGGCCCGTTGTTTGGTTTATTGACTGACCGCAGACGCACCGCTGCACCTCCATTGGCTTAAATGGGTTTTCATTTTTTATTGGCAGGCCGGTGACAGGGCCGCTCTGTCCAGGCTCTTTACGCTTTAACAGCTCCGGGGTATCAAAATGTGTTTTACAAGCTCTCGTAAAATCAAACAAAATGAAATAAAATCAAAGGGAGACGTGGAGCTGTGCTCAGCAAAAACAAGTGGAGGATTTGGAGGAAAGTGTGTGTGTGGTGTTTGTTCATGCTGCAGAGCAGAGCTGGTTTCAGGCGACAGGAGAAAGTTTTAGCAGTTTTTGAACACATTTCATTCTTAATGAAGGAGTCTACAGGCCGACTCATCAGATACCAGGATTAAACTGAAACTGTGATGGTCAAACCTCAGAGTCTGATTCTGTTTCCAGCTCCTTGTCCTCTCCTCTGTACACAGCTATAAAGTCATAGATTTCTCATTTTATATATATTTTAAATATGTTTGTTTGGTCATTTATTCATCGTTGTTAAAATGGAACCAGATGCAGTGACATCTTGTTTCATTGTGCACGGTCCGGTGTAGTTATTTAAATGACAATAAAGACGTTTAGAGGTGAGTTTGATCGTTACAGTTAAATATGGAAAATCTTTCAGTTTTACCACTTGTCCACCTTTAGATTTAAATCTGTGAATTTAAACTTGTCCAGCAGCTCGATGTTAGATTCCTCTGTTAGTCTTCCAGTCGTATCAGTATCACTCTGTATTACAGTGTAAAATATAACAATGCACAAACCCCAGAAAATAATCACTGCAGCAGAGGATGTTATTAGAACATGCTCATCTTCAGAGGTAGAAATCAGAAGCATACATCAGTAATACGATAAAAAACGACTGTAACAATGAATTCTTATCAGAATATTTGCAGATAATTTTTCTCTGGATCAACTCATTGGTGTAGAAGGTCAAATAAAGTTGAGCTGGTGCAGATGTGACTCTCTGAGATGGCTGCTGTTAAAGGGCAGTGACAGGACTTCAGATGTGAGTCAGGTCAGACCAGAACCAGAGTCCAGAGCAGCAGTGATCAGACCGTGACCTCGGGGTGGACGGGGGGGGCTGCAGCCAGGAAAAGGACAGCGCTGCCGTCCTGCAGTATTTCCTCCTCCTGACAGACACCCTGACAATAAATAACTCTATGAAAAATGAGGAGGGAGGGAGAGCACAATAACCTGCTGAACTTGAGAACCTCTTCTCATCGATTATGGAAATCTCTCCGCCGCTGACCCGGGGTATTATGAGTCTTAAGTATTGATTAAATACGCAGAGGAAAATACTTTGGCAGTTAAATCAGACGTTGATTCGATTAGCTTTCCCCCCGCCGCCGCTCAGAATCTACCGCCGTTTAAAAGGGTTTCATTTTTGTGTATAAGCTGTGTTGTCTGGAAATTGAATTAACTCTGCTGCAATGTTAATGCGGGGTGACCTTGGGTGGGTGAACGACCTCTGACCTTTGACCCAGGGGAGAGTCTGGTCATAAGGAAAGTAAAGGGGAGCCACAGACCAGACCCCCATGCACTTAAGCCCCTCTTCTCTCCCTGGTCCCTCTGATTCGGCACAGACACATCAAATCATTTGGCGTTGGGATCAATAGATTCTCCGAGGCTGACTTCATAAGTAGGTCATAAGAAGCATTTCAGATATTAGCGCTGGGTGGAATGAGGCTGGCTGGAGTTCACGCTCCTGCCTCGGCCTTAAACACTGAGTCTGCACTAAAACTCAGCTCACAGCTCATCTGGACACTTCCATCAATACATGTGGTTACTGATAACTCTGTGATGTTAGGTCGTTATTATACCACTCTGCTGTAACAGTGAGTCACACAGCTCCTGTGTCCTGCTCAGTAAAATCACTGTTCTTGTTAATGGAGTCTGGTTAACACACAAAAACAAATAAGGCCCAGGTTCAGAAATACCTGAGTTACCCTTCACACATCAGTAGTTTTACTCTTCATAGAGAGTGTTTCTCCTTCTTCTGTTTTCTCGCCTCAGTTTGTTCCTCCTCAGTGTGTGTGAACTCAGAGACCAGATACTGTAACTGTAGTTTATAGAGCTGATATCAGCTCTGATCTCTAGATGTGATTCGATTCTTCATGATTCAGTCACATCAGATAAACACCATAAAGCTCTTCTCAGAATTTTTCCTGGGAACTTAAACTTCTGTTGTTTCCTTCAGAATCAAACTGTGTGAAGTCACATTATGGCCTGAACTGTAAACACATTTCCTGCTTATTCAACGGTGGAACAGGAAGTGATTTTCCCTGGTGAAGACAACACAACGGGAACATGACACATCTAGATTTTCAAGGTCAACATGAGTTTCAAGTTGAAGTCCAGAGTCAGTGAAGTGTCCTGACTCGGTCCTGAACTGGTCCCAGATTATTGTGATAATCAGACTTTTACTTTTTAATTTTACCGTATCAGACTGACAGTATAACTAAAACATCCTGCACCTGGAGAAGCGTATTAAACCTTTATTCATCTTCACAGTGAATGTCAGACGCTAACATTCAGAATCAGACTGAAACTCAGGAGGTACAGCGGGTCGCCCACTAATCAGAGGCTCAGTGTGTGTGTTAGAGCTTTGAGTGGTCGACATTAGAGAAGTCCTGTATAATTACAGTATATTTACCATTTTATATACAGTCAGTGGCAGCAGCAGTTCCTCTTCAGTGACCTCTCCTACAAAATAAAAGCTTGCAGAAGTTTGTTTTGAGCTAATTGGAGAGCTTTCATTTTATTTTTATTCTTCTGCTAACAGCAGCCTCTGGTTATGTTCTGGCCGTGTCTGCGTTACCCCATGAGCCTCGGCTGCTGCAGTGGAGGAAAAGGCAAATCAGAACGTTTTATCAAAGAAGCTGAAAACCCAACTCATTAAACTGGTGACTGAATTCATCCAGAATATAAGCTGATCAGAGCTTTACCACCTCCTGCAGCTGTCGACAACGTTTCAGTCTGAGCGACTCCACCGTCCACAGTTTAGACGATGAAGCAGATCTGATCCAGAGTCAGTTTGAGGTGAGGAGTGTGTGTTCTCTCTGGATGTTTTCAGACTGAATCTGAATTCTGTCTCTGCAGGATTAAAAGTTAACCACCGCCGTCTCTTTAAGTGCTTTTCCCATGAAACAAACTGAGCTTCAGCTCCATCTCATTGTTTCTGCTGAATGTGAACAGTGATCAGAACTCTCTGCTCGCTCTCTCTGACTGTCTGAAGGATCGATCGCAGCCTTTATCAGAGAGGTGGACGTCAGGCGTTAGCCCCCGCCGCTCTGATTTATGAGGCCTTTCATGGAGCAGCTCCTGTCTGGGAAAGTTGGTAGACCTGATAGAAAGTTGTCAGCTCGGTGCAGATAGAGGCAGAGAGAGCTCAGCACAAGGCTCAGATTGTTTCCCCCGCTCAATTCACCGCAGGACCATAATGCTGTTTTCCCATGCTCGCCAAGGCCTCGTCGTTTGTTTAGCCATGTCGCAACCGGGCGTTAATGCCTCTTTAGTTATGTCACGTCCCCGAGCGGCTGAGGAGGCGCCTCTGTCTCCTCCGTTAACCCCGTCACCTCCGGGCCGCAGGACGGAGAAGCAGCTGGGTTAGAAGACGAGCACAGATAAATAATCTGCTGAGCTCCATAACGCTAATGAAAGCACACCAACATCCTGATTCCTCTCACACACGATGAGGTAAACAGGCCACAGCCCATTAGAGCAGATTCCTGACACACAGTGATTAGGAGCTGAGCCAAGTCCAGTGGTTCCTCTGGACGACACAACACTTCCTGTTGGTCCTGTTAATGAAGAGCAGAGCGGCTGCAGTTGATTTAAGATAATCGTACAAGCTGAATAAACCTCCTCAGTCTCCCTGACACACACCACACACACACACACACACACACACACACACACACACACACACACACACACACACACACACACAGGTTGTGTTTTACGTGTTCAGATGAAATCAGGACGTTTAAAGGCTCAGTTCATCCAAACCAGCTGATGAATCGATCAGTCGATCAACAGGAAGCTGTTGTGTGATTCTCCTGTGTTTAATATCAGTGTGAATATTTAGTTGGTTGTGGGTCAGTGAACGTCACGTTGGACCACAGTCCTCCTGGGTGAGTCTCGACACTCCTCGAGCAGTTATTCCAAGACCAGGAGCTGTTTGACAGAAACGTCCTGTCTCCAGTCTGAAGATCCTCTAATCTGCCATTTTACTGAAGTACCGCTCCAGAGAAAACCCTGATCCTCCAGTTCAGTTCAGTTCAGTTCTACGACTGACCTGAACTGTGATTAGAGACTGTAGAGCAGAGAATCGTCCTGTGTCTGTTTCTGCTGCTGTTCAATGACACACATTCAGTCTGTTCCTGTGAAGAAAAGATTCAAC